>NC_044563.1:111665599-111805599 GCF_007565055.1 Rhinopithecus roxellana
GATTATATCAGTAGAGTAATAATGTCATCATAAATGTGGTTCACAGCTGAACCATTGTAATATTCTGTAATTATTTTTCCTTACCATCTTGGATTGTCTTATTTTTCCCCATTGCTTTCTTTTTTCTTTCCTTTCTTTCTTTTTTTTTTTTTTTGAGACAGAGTTTCACTCTTGTCCAGGCTGGAGTGCAATGGTGTGATCTCGGCTCACCACAACCTCTGCCTCCCAGGTTCAAGCTATTCTCCTGCCTCAGCCTCCCAAGTAGCTGGGATTACAGGCATGTGCCACCATGCCCAGCTAATTTTGTATTGTTTAGTAGAGACGGGGTTTCTCCGTGTTGGTCAGGCTGGTCTCGAACTCCTGACCTCTGGTGATCTGCCCACCTCGGTCTTCCAAAGTGCTGCGATTACAGGCGTGGGCCACTGTGCCTGGCCTGCTTTTTTTTTTTAATGTATTAATTACGAATTCAACCTGACCTTTTTTAAAAATTTTTTTTAAACTTAAAAAAGCCGGGCGCGTGCTCAAGCCTGTAATCCAGCACTTTGGGAGCTCAAGAGGTCAGAGATCGAGACCCCTGGCTAGGTAACTCTACTAAAAAAATCAAAAATTAGCTGCGGCACCTGTACACTCGGGAAAAGAGAATGGCGTAACCCGGAGGCGACTTAGTGGCTGAACCGCCACTCAACTGCAGCCTGGCGACAGAGCGAGACTCCTCTCAAAAAAAAAAAAAAAAACAGTTGATAATCTATTAGTATCATTGTGTTGAGGAAGTTGCCACCAGAGCCTATTAAACCACTTTAATCTGGACTGGTTGCTCTCCATCTTTGTACAAGTGTCCTCTTGCTGTCTTCCTTCACCATGCTAGGGTTCCTTTCCTCTCTTTCTTACATAGGATTGCTATAGAATAAATGTTTGTGTCTCCCCCAAATACATACATTGGAACCTAATCCCCAGTGTGATAGTATTTGGTGGGGCCTTTGGGAGGTGATTAGGTCATGAGGGCAGAGTCCTCTTGAATGGGATTAGCACCCTTATGAAAAGACCCCAGGAAAAAAAATTAAAAAAATAAAAATAAAAAGGCCTCAGAGAGTTTCCTTACCCTTCCACCATGTGAGGACACAGGAAGCAGGATCTCACCAGACACTGAATCTGCTAGCACTTTGATCTAGGACTCCCCAGCTTCCAGAACTGTGAGAAATAAATTTCTGTTATTTATAAGCCACCCAGTCTGATACTTTGTTATAGTCATCTGAACAGATTAAGACAAGGATCCCCTGTTTCCTGGATCCTGCGCCTTTCTCCTCCTTACAGAAATCCTTAAGAAGCTTCCTGAGAAAGGGTGCATAGAAAGTAAATTGTTTTAGACACTGCATATCTGAAAATATCTTCTGTCTTCACTGTTGACATGGCTGTTAAAATTCCAATCTGGTAATAATTTTCCCTTTAAACTGAGGGCTTAGTTTCTTTATTCTAGCTTCCATTACGGATATTGAAGATTCCAGTGTAATTCTTGATCTTTTGTAAGAATTTTTTTTTTTCTTTCTGGAAGCATATAGGATCTTTTCATTTCCTCTGGTGTTCTGTTATTTCACCATGATGTGTGTTGGTGCTGGCACTTGATGGGCTCTTTTAATATGCAAAGTTATATTGTTTAGTTCTGGGAAAATTGATTTAGAAACTTTTTGGTGACTTCTCCAATTTCTTTGTTCACTTTCTGGGACTTTTAGGGTACAGTTATTGGGACTTCTGGATTAATCCTCTAATTTTCTAATCTTGGTTTCTTCAATTTTCTATTTCTTTGACTTTTTGCTTCTTTTTGCAAGATTTCTTTATCTTCTAATCTTTTTATTGGATTTTTCATTTCCACTATCTTAATTTTTATAGGAACTGTTTATTTCTGTGAAGCATCTTTTTTTCATCAATGTAATATACACTCTTATCTCTTCATAAGAAAGTTGATGCTGTACTGAACACTATGGATAAGAAAATAATTTTTAAAAGAATGTTAATAATATTTATTTTGAAAGAGTTTCCTTTGCTTAATGTTTGCTTCCTCTGAATTGGTTTTTAAAATTTCAGTTTGTTTTAATCTTTGTCTTTGAAATTAGACACTTTCCCTTAAAAGTCTATTGATTTTTCACTCTCTGCTTTATATTTAACAATGGGGTACCAGAAAGTGAATTGGAGGTTATGTATGCATGGATATAGTCTATTGACTATGGTCTTCATCTTAGAGTTATCTGACTAGAATATTTTGTGAGGAAATTCCCGTTATATTATTATGTCTTTTCTTAGCCTGGTCAAATTCCCTAGAACAGTGGTCCCCAACTTTTTGGCACTAGGGACTGGTTTTGTGGAAGACAATTTTTCCACAGACTGGGACTGGGGGAGGATGGTTTCAGGATGATTCAGACACATTACAACTTATTGTGCACTTTATTTCTATTATTTTTACATTGTAATATGTAATGAAATAATTACACAACTCACCATAAAGTAGAGTCAGTGGGAGCCCTGAACTTGTTTTCCTGCAACTATACCGTCCTATCTGGGGGCGATGGGAGACAGTGACAGATCATCAGGTATTAGATTCTCATAAGGAGCATGCAACCTAGATCCCTCTCATGCACAGTTCACAACAGGGTTTGCACTCCTATGAGAATCTAAAGCTGCCCCTGATCTGATAGGAGGCAGCTCAGGTGGAAATGCGAACAACGGGGACTGGCTGTAAATACAGATGAAGCTTCACTTGCTCTCGTGCCATCACTTACCTCCTGCTGTGTGGCCTGGGGTGTTCCTAACAGGCCATGGACCAGTATCCATTTGTGGCCTGGGGGTTGGGGACTCCTGCCTTAGAAAACACACACTTCCAATCTGCTGCCTCAAGAGCTATCTGGCTGTTAGCAGCTGTTGGAGCTGTGGAGAAGGAAGACTGATAGGTACCTCAATATTTGATATACATGTTTTTCTATATAGTAGCCACCCCTGACCCTTTCTCAACTGCACCTGGTATCCCAATGAACCCATTCCAGAGGCTCAGTTTTGTCATCATCAGAACAACTTCCAATCTTCTGCTCAGGTGAGAGAGGGCAGTCACCTGCCTAACCAGAAAGAGAGAGGGAATCTGTGGGTCTTCTTAAACTCACTTTCAAGTAATCATCCTATTTTTGGCTTCACCTTTACCTTCACCTTTAGAGGCACCTGGGATCAGCAGACTCTGTTGGCAGAGGAGGGGAGAAAGACTAGAGAGTGATGTAAATCAGATTGCTTCTCAGGTTTCCCCATTGCTGGCTTAGCTTTCTCAGGTGCGATAAATATTTCTCCTTTTTTATCTGTCTGCTAAAAAACAGAGTTTTGTTGTTTTTGTCTTAGATACCATTCTGTTTGTTCTAAGGCTTATGCCTTAAATCACCCACTGTCATTTTATTAGACCTGGAGATAATACCTCTGTTCAGTTCACTATCTTTAATTAGAAGACTCTGAGTCCTGCTTTTATTATTGTTGATGTTTCTAACAAAGTGTTAACATAAATATTTTCTGTTATAAACTCCATAAACACTTTTTCTTTTGAGACAGGGTCTCACTGTGTTGCCCAGGCTGGAATGCAGTGGCGTGCTCTTGGCTCACTGCAACCTCAGCCTTCTGGGCTCAAGCAATCCTCCTACCTCAGCCTCCTGAGTAGCTGGGACTACAGGCACACACCACCACACTTGGGTAACTTTTTAAACTTTTTGTATAGATGGGATCTTGCCATGTTTCCCAGGCTGGGCATAAACTTTTGAGAGGCACTGTAATGTAGTAGTTAAGAGTACAACCCTGGAACGTGATTGCTGGGTTCATGTCTTGGTTCCACCTTACTGTATATCCTTGGGCAAGTCACTTAATCTCTCTATGCCTTAGCTTTCTTGTTTAGAAATGAAAATGGTAACAGTAAACATCTCATAAAGTTGTTTGGAGAACTAAGTATGAAGTGTTAGAAGACAGTTTTGCATGTATTAAGTGCTCAACAAATATTAGCCATTATTATGTAAGTGGCTACATGTATTCTATTAGTGATAACTTAATTGACTATTTTTCTATTACTGAACATTTAAGTATTTCCAACTTTTCTTTCTTGTTTTTTATTGTAAATATTTAGTTGTGAACATCTGTTAACATAAAACTTTTTCTGCATTTAGGATTTTTTTCTTTTGAAGAGATACTTAGAAGTTGAATCAGCGTAGAATAGTTGATGACTTTTGAGACATTCTAAGTTGTTTTTTGAAAGGATTGCTTCCATTTACATTTCTACCAGAACTATTTGAATGCCTCTTTTACAATTTTTTTTTTTTTTTTGCTAGTACGGTACTGTTATTTTAAAAAAACTTTTGCTAATTTGATAGGTAAATATGTTATTTTATGTATGTATTTATTTATTTATTTAAGACAGAGCCTTCCTGTGTTGCCCAGGCTGGAGTGCAGTGGTACAGTCTTGGCTCACTGCAACCTCTGTCTCCTGGGTTCAAGTGATTCTCATGCCTCAGCTTCCTTTGTAGCTGGGATTACAGGCATGTGCCATCACACCTGGCTAATGTTTGCATTTTTAGTAGAGATGGGATTTCGCCATGTTGACCAGGCTGGTTTCGAACTCCTGGCCTCAAGTGATCTGCCTGTCTCGGCCTCCCAAAGTGTGGAGGTTACAGGCATGAGTCACCGCACCCGACCTGGTGTTATTTTAACATATACTTTTTTTAGATTACCATTGAGGTGCTCACTTTTAATCCAAAGAAAAAAGAGTGATTATTTTTATTTTGTATTTTAGCTCATTTAGAGATATATGGTAAGCTATTATGGAAAGCTCTTGTTTATTAACCTGCATACAGTCTTACCCTTTCCTGATAACAGCACCTCACATTTCCTTAAGTAGTCCTCTTCACTTTCTTAGGCATGTGATATTTTTGAGATTAACCTGGATTGACTTCACTTCTAGCTCCAAAGATTACTGTTGTTGAACTGTGCTTCCGTCATTCTCCTAAGCTTAGTAATTGGGTAATTGGTTCAGGAATGGGAAGGTAATCCAAACAGGCCTAAATGGGAACTTTAGGACTCTTGTCAGGACACAAACTCTCTTTTTCTTGCTGGAAGAAGGAACAAGAAAATATTTAGCTCCAGTAGCTGCCTATAGCCTTTTGGCATTATTAATTGACAGCCTATTGAGAATGCAGCCAATATTGAGGTAGCATAGGCAAACATTAAAAGATAACAATCAAGGTGCTGGTCACATTGCTGGTCTGAAGTCAAACCTAATTTTAGACTTTTTAGTCAAATAAGCCAATACATTTACTTTTTGTCTTAAAGCCGGCTTAAGTTGTGTTTTCTGTATTTGGAACTGAAAGTACCCTACTCACTGAGTTAGCGGAAATGGTTAGAAAAGTGCTTCCTACGTTTTTTGTTTTTTTGCCCCACATGAAGGCATAATTAGAAAATGATAACGTAGTATTTGTATAGTGCAGAGAGGCAAGTGGACAAAACTACTTTTCACAGGTTGCAACCAGTCCTAGGTGTTTTGGTCTTCCCAGGCTGTGCCTAGCAGTTTGCAGTACTGAGAGAATCAATGACTGTTAATTCCTGTAACATATTAATGGAACATGAATACTTGTAATGTATTCATGGGACATTGTCCTAGCACATCAGTTGGAACGTTGGCCCAGAGATTATTTACTTAAGACCATAGGATTGATTACCATATGTTTTGCTTATTTGCTCCTTTCATAACACTCTTAACTCCAGTTATACATTTTTAAAGTTTGCTGAACGGAGAAATACTTAATCTTCTTAATTACTTGTCCTGGTTCATATTTTGGGAATATTTGCACATTTTTAGGTATTTAGCATCAGTTTTCTCTGATTTTTTATTTTTATTTTTTTAAGACAAAGTCTCACTCTTGTCCCCCAGGGTGGAGAGCACAATGGCGCAATCTCAGTGCACTGCAAAGTTCAAGCAATTCTCCTGCCTCAGCCTCCCGAGTAGCTGGGATTACAGGCGCTTGCCACCATGCCCGGCTAATTTTTGTATTTTTAGTAGAGATGGGATTTCACCATGTTGGCCAGGCTGGTCATGAACTCCTAACCTCAGGTGATCCGCCCACCTCGGCCTCCCAAAGTGCTGGGATTACAGGCAGGAGCCACCACGCCCGGCCTTCTCTGATTCTTAATACAAAAGATTACAACTGGCCTCAAGTTTCTCAGTTCCATTGTTAAGGCCAGATTACAGTGCTCACAGTTTTGCCTAGTTCTTTAACTCAGCATTTGATAAACTAAAACAAGAAAACAAAAAACTATTTTTCTAGACAAAATTTAAATTTCCAGTACATATTTTAAAAACATCCAGTGACCAAATGAGCATTTCCATGCTCATGTTAATGTGTTTCAGTGGTTGTCACACTTTAGTAGTTTGTTAAAACACAGGATTGCTGGGCCTTACCCTCATTTTCTGACTCAGTAGATCTGAGATAGATTTGAGAATGTTCATTTCTAACAAGGTCTTAAGTGTTGCTGATATTGTTGGTCCAGGAACTGCACTTTGAAAACCACTTATTTGTTTCATAATAATATGAAATGTTATTAGTTTGTTGTTGTTTTAACATTTTTTATTATTAAGCAGATAAGTAATATGGTTTTCTGCTCTCAACGTAAAGAGATGCTATTCCCAGATTCCAAAGATATTTGGCTAATGATTTTGAATGTAGAGTATTTAAGACAAATAATCTATATATAGCAAGAAACACATACCAAGTCACATAACAAATGCACTTTAAAGTGTATTTCTGATAAATGAGTAACATTTTGACATTGACTTGCCATAGAAAATAGAAGGAACAGTTTGAAAATAATTTAGCCTTCTTTATAAATAAAAATCACAAATACAAATGTAGCAAACTTCTTAAATCATCACCTTAAATCTCTTTTGTATATGTTGGAATATGAGTAATAGATAAGATCTATTCAAAGAAATATACCTTTCTTATAAAATATTAGTAATGTTTAAAATATTATTATTATACATAATAATAACTTCTAAAGAGTCTCAATAGTATAGAAAGTGAAATCTGACGTAGTTGTAGATTTTTCCTGTATTTTCTTCAGAATTATTTATTAATTTACCCTATTAGGGTTGTTAATTCAGCTAAAAATCTGTTGTAAGCCTTCAACAGTGCTGATCTTTTAAAATATGAGCATGTATTTTTGCATTAAACTTAACATTTGTTAAGTTTAGAAAAACTGTTTTTTGTTTCTTCAAGGTTACACAGTGATGGCTGGGTGTGGTAGCTCACACCTATAATCCCAGCACTTTGGGAGGCTGAGGTGGGCAGATCCGTTGAGGTCAGGAGTTCGAGACCAGCCTGGCAAACATGGTGAAACCCCATCTTTACTAAAATGCAAAAATTAGCTGAGTGTGGTGGTGTGTGCCTATGTCCCAGCTACTTGGGAGGCTGAGGCAGGAGAATCACTTGAACACAGGAGGTGGAGGCTGCAGTGAGCTGAGATCGCACCACTGCACTCCAGCCTAGGTGACAGAGGAAGACTCCATCTCAAAAAAAAAAAAAAAAAAAAAAAAAAAAAAAAAAAAAAAAAAAAAGAAAAGAAAAGAAAGGTTACATAGAGAAAGTAGTCAAGTTTTTTCTCAAGTCTAAGACTTCTAACTTTAAGTTCAATGAATTTTTTTTCTTTTTTTTTTTTTACCATACTCTGTAGGAAGAAATACTCTATAAACCCCAGAGAAGCAATCTGAGGATCAAAGGAAAAATATAAGGGAAATTGCTTTGTTAGGTAAGGGGTTGTATATATATACATATATATACGTATATGTATATGCCATGGAGTTGGGGGAGTGAATGAAAGAGAGTAAAACAGTTCTTGCCTTTCAGGAACATCCCATTGGAGAGGCAGATTGAACATACAAAGAACTGGAGAATTCTTGTTAAACTATAGTGTTGAATTTAAGCACACAACATGAATTTAGAAAATGGAAGGGTTATTGTGGTTTAGAATGGCCAGAGAAGGGTTCCTGGAAAAAAGACACCTTGAAATGGGCATAAAATATGGATAGATAAGTGGAGTGAGTAAAAAATTATTCTAGATACAGAGGTGAAAATGAACACGGATTAGCAGGAGACAGTAAGGAAACTGTAATAGAGGAAGTCTTTTGGGGGCAGAAGATTAAAGTTGAAAAAGGGGATAAAACTAGAAAGTGAGGAACCCTGAAATATTAGGCACAGGAATTTGGGCTTGATTTGTATACGAAAAGAATTCTCTTGACTTTGGAAATTTATGAGATTTGGGTGATGTTTTGCAAAATAATTCTGGAGAAAATATGCACAATAGATTGAAGTGGGACAGAAGATTAAATAAAGGGATAACAGGAAAAGGTGACTATAATTCATGTCTGAGGTAATGAGGATCTGACTAGATTGACAGCAGTAGGAGTAGTGATGCAGAATGAATCTAAGAGCAAATTAGAAGGAAGAACAAACAGGTCCATTTAGAGATTAGATTTAGGGGATGAAGGAGAAAGTTAAAGTGACAGTGTGGTTGACAGAGAAAGTGAGCAAGAGGTGGAGAAGCGGAGAGAGAGAAAGAGAAAGATGTCAAAGATTTTGTGAATGTTCACTGGAGATTAAAATAGAATACATGATACAACTGACAACAATGAAATCAAAAAGATTTGCGAGAGAAGAAAAAGTACACATTTTGATTTGTTAAATTTGATGTGAAAAAATGCAAGTGAGTACTTTACAAATTGCTGAAGATGAATTGGAAATCTGTCACATGGCAGTTGTGTGATAGAACTTTGGAGCTGGAAGTAAATTAAGAGATAAAATAAGAAAGGAGATACAAAAAGGTCAAAGCATGGGAAACCATAGCTACCTATTAACAGATTTGTTAATATTAAAGGATTCCCAATATGTTGCTCTTTGAATGAAGCAGAGGTCACTAACTAAATACCCTCAGGAACTATGTAAGTGAGATAGATTTATTTAATATTCAACTAATATTTATTTAATCTCATGTATTATGCTATATCTGGTCATGTCCTAGGTGCTGAAGACACTGCATGGCCAAAGTAGAGGAGATTTTGACCTCACAAAACTAGTATTTTAAAGGAGGAGGTATAATACATAAAATTAACACATAATCAACATAATTTAAGATAATTTAGGATAATGGTAAGTGCTCTGGAGAAAATAAAACAGGATAGATAATACGCTAAAGAGTGATTAGGTGTGGTGCTTACTGAAGAAGTAACATTTGACCTGAGACTGCAGAAATATGAAGGAAATTCTGTGTAAAGATATGGATATAGAGCATTCCAGACAGAAGGAACAGCAAGCCTGTAGGCCTTAAAGCTGGAATACATTTGATATGTTTTTGAACTGAAAGATTTATTCAGTGTCTATTGTGTTCCAAATATTTTGCTAGGCTCTGGGGGATATAACAGTGGCTAAAGTGGCAACACTGGCTCCTAAAGCTGAGTGGCAAAGAAATCATCTATATTTGGTGTACCATCTGGTAGACAGTTCTATTGGTAAATTGATGTATTTAATGTCAATGATAAACTATATAAACAATATAATTTTAAAAATATTATTTTTTCCTCATATTTTTTGTCAGAGAATATTTAAGGCCTAGCTATATATCACTTTTTCCATAACACTCTCCTTAAAACCTTCCTGTGGACAGAATTAATTGCTTTGTCATTTGTATTTTTATAGGTACTTTGTACATGTTTCTGTTCTGGTGCTTATCACGCTGTTGGCTTCCATGTCTGTCTCTCCAACCAGATTGTGAACACTATCCTGAAAAACTTGCATTGTGCTATACATATGCTAGGAAGCTAATCAGTGTTTCTTTAATCAACTGCTCTATGAAATTATGAGAAATAATAAATAATTGTTTTACATAATTAAGTTGAGAATTATTTGTTATACAGTCATAGATTCAATGTTTTCAGTTTTACTTTTTTAAATTCTGCTGTCTACATTGTCTCTTTTCTCCAAGTTCCTTTTCTTGTATTTGCTTTTCATCTCTTTCATGGTTTTCTGAAATGCCATCATGTATTTTTTGAGGACCAATGTTGTTCAAGTTGTTCTATGCATGGTAGAGTTTATATAATTAAATAGGAGGTGAGTTTTGAAATCCTTTTTAGAACTTTAAAGATGATAGATTGACCACATCCATTTATTTTTCTCACGTTCATTAAAATGCATAAAAAGGGTTTTAACTCACAGGGACAAAAGAGAACAGATGATGATTTAACAGAATCTGTCAGAAAGCAAATAGAGGAGCATTGTGACTGACTTAAAAGTTCAGAAGTTTGCTTAGCACTTGGAAACAACAGGTACTTTGTGAGGCAGGAATAAGACTTTCCCAAGGAATAAGACTTTTATAAAAAAGGAAGACTTGCTGAAAATATATGTATACAGTACTTGAACCTTTCCAGGTCTCCTTCCCTGCAGAAGATGAGCGTTTGTGTGCTGGAAAAATGGAACCATGGCAATTCTAGTTAGGAGTACACCAGATAAAGCAGATGACAGGGATGAAGCATGGGGCTGAAAATGAAAATTAAGTAAAAATCTACTCATTGAACTATGGAATCCTTACCTTCTACTATCATGCTTCTGTCAGAAGGCATACTGCCAGATAAAATTTCCTACCTTCTTCTCTTTAAACTTCAGGACAGGAAAATGGAGAGTTTTCTGGGGAAAATGAAACACCTGAGAGAAAATATGTCTACATATTGACATTACGGAGGTGAACCCCTAATGAAAAATCTGTTTTGTTACCTGATCACCTAGTAGTGAAACCTATCAATCAATAAGCCCTCCCTCAGTGCTTCTATTCACTTTTTTTTTTTTTGAGACAGGGTCTTGCTCTGTTACCCAGGCTGGAGGGCAGCAATGCGATCATAGCTCACTGTAACCTGGAACTCCTGGGCTCAAGTGATTCTCCAACCTCAGCCTTCCAAGTAGCGGGAGATGTGTGCCACCATGCCTGACTTTGTGTGTGTGTGTGTGTGTGTGTGTGTGTGTGTGTGTGAGAGAGAGAGAGAGAGAGAGCGCGAGCGAGAGAGAGAGAGAGAAAAGATGGGGGTCTCACTGTATTTCCCAGGCTGGTCTTGAACTCCTGGATTCAAGTGATCCTCCTGCCTCAGCCTTCCAAAGTTCTGAGATTACAGGGGTGAGCCACCACTCCTGGTTCCATTCAATTTTTAATGTATCATTCCACTTTTTAAAAATAGTTTTATTGAGATGTAGTTTCCATACGATATGGTTGACTCATTCAAAGTGTGCAATTCAATAATTTTTAGTATATTCACAGCTGTTAATCCATCACCACAATCAATTTGAGAACATTTTAACACCTCAAAAAGAAACCCCATACTCATTAGCAGTCATTCACTATTCCTCTGCAATCCCGCTTCAACCCTGCAACCTAAGCAAACACAGATATACTTTATGTCTCTGTGGATTTGCTTATTCTGGACATTCATATAAGTTGAATTATTAAATATGTGGCCTTTGTGATTGACTTATTTCATTTAATGTAACATTTTCAAGGTTCATCCATGTTGTTGCATGTATCATTACTTCATCCTTTCTTATTGTGGACTAACATTCTATTTTATAGATATGCTACATTTTATTTATCCATTCACCAGTTGGTAGGCATTTGAGTTGTTTCCATTTTTTGGTTATTACGATTAATGCTATTATGAATATTTATATGTAGTATTCTCTTGGGAATTGAAATGGAATTGCTGAGTCATATGGTAACTTTATGGTCAACCTTTTGAGGAACTACCTAGGCTGTTTTCTGGTTGCACCATTTTATATTCCCACCAGCAGTTTATGAAGGTTCCAATTTCTCACATCTTTGTCAACACTTGTTATTATTTATCTTTTTGATTATAGTGTGTCATTCTATTTTAAAACTTCAATAGTTCAAATAATAGAATAACTAACACCTTTATAACCTTACCTAGATTTCATCAGTTACTAAAAATCTGCTACGTTTGTTTTATCTCTCTATATACCTCTCTTTCCCGAATCTGTTGAAAGTTGTAAGCATCATGATACTTTGCTCTGAGATACTTGAAACTTGTATCTCCTTAAACAAGGACAAGTACGTTCTGCTTTATAGCCATCTAAGAAATCTAGTATTGATTTAGGAATATTATCTCAATATACTATACTCAATATTCGAATTTCCTCATTTTTCCTCCAAATGCCCTCAATAGCTATTCGTTTTTTCAATCTGGGATCTAATTAAAGTTCCTACATTGCATTTGGTAGTCATGTCTCTTTGTTGTCCTTTAAGCTAGAACAGTCCCCCTGCTTTTGTTTTTTATGATATTGACTAATGCATTACTTATAAATATAAACAGACAGCTGAGGATCATCTGACATTTGAGAAAACCACAAAAGAGATGAAAACCAAATGGGAGAAAAGGAACTTGGAGAAAAGAGACAATGTAGAAAGCAGAATAAAAAAATTAAACTAAAAATATTGAGTCTGTGGCTATATAGCAAATTACCTCCAATTTAATGGTTTAAAATAACAGTGATTTATTATTTCCTCTAATTTTGTGAGTTTGTTGGATTGTTTTTCCGCTGGTCTTGCCTAGGCTCTCTTGCAACTGCACCTGAGTTTGTAGATTGTTGTGGGGGTTAGTCCAGCTGGGACATTTGGGATGGCTGGGCCTCCTGTCTCCATGTACTCTTTGATTCTGAACTTCTCGTTCTTTGCATGACATGGCATGGCAGGTTCATAGCAATATTTTCAAAGAGCAAAGACTCTGGCCTACTGACCAAAACGAATTGTAAGGCAATCCTAGTTTCAAGGGAGTGGAGACATAGATTTCATCTCTGGAATGGAGAATTGACCCTATCACATTTCAAATGAGATGATGGGAGGGATTTGTCACCATTAAGCAATTTATCAGTTTACTTCTTTTACATTTCTCACACAAGCAAAACATGTTCACTTTTGTCCCAAGACTTCTAAAAATCTCAACCCCAAACAGTATTGGGCTCAAAGTTCAGCGTTACTTGATCTGCATTGGTTTGAATGTGGTTCATGCTCTTTGGCTGCAGCTTGTCAAGTATTATTCCTCTTGATCCAGAGATCTATGGACTAAAAAAGTATTTGCCTCTCACACATTCAATACACAGTGGTGAGAAAGGGATATGATAACCACAGTAGATGCTTTCATTCAAAAAGGGGAGGAATAGTGGCATTTAGCAGTCACTAGTTCATAGCATTTCTGAAATGCAAGTGGGCACAATTTATCAGGGGCATGGGATATTTCTTGATTAGATCTCCATTCCGCAGCCGGGGAGTGGTCCCCTAGTACATTGTTTTCATCTTGGCCATACCTTTGAATTCTTGGCTTAGCTGCTTGAAAGGCCCTTCCTTTTCCATGAAACATGGCCTCTGTTTGCAAATGAGTGTTGTTTTAGTCTTGTTTTCTACCCATTGTTCTTTGGTGGTCCAAAGGCCTCTTTTTAACTGTGTCAGTCCTTTTTAGTCCAAACTGGCAGTGCTGCTGCCAGTACAATTTTTAAAAAACCGAAACCAAACAAACACAAAACTTTCTGGGGTTTCTATGAATCTTTTCTCCAAAGTCAATCTTTTTAGGACAGATTTCTCCTACCTTGGGCATGTCAGGATGCTCTAAGATAATGCCCTTGAGATCCTTGTGTAAGGCTGCCTTGAATTTTTCCATGGTCTTAAAATGTTCTTAACATTCTTACCTGTGTTTTGATATTTATTTGAGCTATTTCTTTCTGTGAAAACTTTTGTTGATTGGATGTTAAACGATTTTATTTTCCAACCCAGCACATCTTGGGCCTTTTTGTGTAGTATATCCTCCAAAGTTGACTTATGAACCTGAACAATTTCTTTTTGACTTCATCTCTCTCCCCATACTTTCAATATTCAGCTAAAAAAAAGTCAGTTTACACTTCCAGTATTCTGCCTAGAAGTCACCTAAGTCAGGTCCACAATTTGACTAGGTACATTTTCTCTCTTTCAAGTTACCGCAGACAATACTTTGTCCAGTTATTTCTGGACGTCTTTGCAGACTCCAATAACAGTTTCTTTATCGCTTTTCCAGTTTCCATAAACAGTCTTTCTGCCACCCTGTTTGTGATTGTGGAATTTTTTTCATAGCATCCTGGTTTTGTTCTAGAAACACAAGAACCTCTCTTATCTGGTAATTATTTATATATTGTTACATATTGTTTAATGGGCACAAATTCTTCCCATTGTGTATCTACACCCCTTTACAATGTGATCTTGTTTCTTCCATCTAGAATTGGAATCAATTTCTTCACCCCTTTGAATCTAGGATAGCTTTATGAAATGCTTTAGTTAATAGAATGTGGCAGAATTGACACTGTATGAGCTCTACAGTGTAGGCTTCAAGGGGATTTGCAGTTTCTGCCTTTGAACTCTTAAAAATACCCCCCAGAGATCACCATGCTATGTAGAAGTCTGGGGTGAAAACCATGTGAAGAAAGACACCCATAAGTTCTAGCGTTTCCAGCTGAATTCAGCCCTAACTAAGCAAATCTAACAACTGAATAAACTTGTATAAAACAGCCTACATAAAATCAGCAGACAAACAACTCAGCCAGTCCACAAAATGATGACAAATAATAAATTAGTGCTGTAAGCCATTAGGTTTTGGGTGGTTTGTTATACAGCAATAACTAATACAGAAATCAGCACTGGAAGTGAAAGGATACCATAATAAAAATCTAAAATATATGCCACTGGCTTTGGGATGTTACAAAGATTCCACATATAAAATGTATTGTGTAATAAAATAGTTACATATTGTAATGGTTGCTCAGCAATATGAAGGGACCACTTTAATTTGTGAGACCAAAATGACTTCTTGGAGGAAGAGATATTTTAGTGGATCCTTGAAGGATGGGTAAGATTTTGACAGATAAAAATGGGAGTAAGGATAAATATGGGAGAGAGCAATTGCTGGGTCATAGGGATGTCTGGTGGATTGTTTAAATGGCCACAATTTCTCCCCTCTCTGTAGTAACACTCTTTGAAATGTTCATTTTGTGTCTTCCTACATCAAAAGATGAAGTGTATTTCTCCATCTCTTGAATCTTGGCTGGTTTTGTGATTTGCTTTGATGAATAGAATGTGACAGAAGCAGTGTTACTCCATATCTGAACCTGGGTCTCAGAAAGCCTTGAATGTT
The DNA here is from genome assembly GCF_007565055.1 of Rhinopithecus roxellana. NCBI lineage: Eukaryota > Metazoa > Chordata > Mammalia > Primates > Cercopithecidae > Rhinopithecus > Rhinopithecus roxellana. Next base: position 111,680,865 of record NC_044563.1, read on the forward strand.
CTGCTCTTCCTCTTGGAACCCAGTCCAGCCACTATATAAATAAACCAAGACTACCTTACTATATGAGAGATATGTGGTCCAGTTGTCCTTGTACCACAGTGGACAGCGAATCCCTAGAAACAGACTCTTCAGACAGGCAGCTGATCACAGACTCATTAATAAACCCAGCAGAGAACAGAGGAACCATCCAGCTGAGCCCAGCACAAATTAGCAATCTTCAGAATCCTGAGCTAAATAAAGCAAAAAATATTTAAATCATTGTTATTTTAAGTTATTATGTTTTGGGGAGGTTTGTTACACAGATAAAGGGTATATATCTTTAATGTAATACTGTTTTCCAAAGTGGTCTTACCTGTTTACATACTGATGGTATTTGGGAGTTCCTATTGCTTCATTTCTTTACTAATTCTTGGTAATGTCAGACTTTAAAATTTTTGGCTGATCTGGTATGTTGTGGAATCTTGGCATTTTAATTTGCATATCCTTGATTACTAATGAAGCTAGGTACCTTTTCCTGGGTGTATTGGCCATTTGGATATCCTCTTTTATGAAGTACCTGTTCAGACATCTTGCAGATGTCTCTATTTGTTTGTCTTTTTCTTTTTCTTTTTTCTTTCTTTCTTTTATTTTTTTGAGAAGGGGTCTCACACTGTCGCCTATGGTGGAGTGCAGTGGCCCGATCAAGGCTCACTGCAGCCTCAAACTCCTGGGCTCAAATGACCCTTCCACCTCAGCCTCCCCAGTAGCTGGGACTACCAGGGTGCACCACCACACCTGGCTAAGTTTATTCTTCTAGAATAAATTTTCATTTGCATCTGCAGAGTTCTTATGGGCATTATCAATCTGGAAGCATTTTAAATTATATTAATAGATTGAGGTTTCTTTCACCATCCTATGAAGCAGCTTTTATTTAAAAATTAATATGAAATTAAACTGTTTACAACTTTCTGGGATAAGACTTTTTTCCTCTTCTCTTTTGTCTCTCCCTCCCTTTTCTTTTCCTTTATACTTTATTTGCTTGGCACCAAGGCACCTCTCCTGTAGAAGGTGGGTTACTTTTGGTTCAGCCTTACCTGAGAGTTTAACTCTTTTGAATTCTGCTTAATGTAGTGAGTCTCTTATTAGACTTTGGTAAGCCCTAAATTTGAATTCTATACATTTTAAATCAGACTTCATAAAAGCTATAGTTTAATTTTGCCTCATTTGTCAAATCCCCACCGGGTAAAGATAGCTGTTAGTGCTTGGTCTACTTTTTGGTTCTTGGTCTCTTTTAGAATTTAGAATTTGGTTCCATAATTTTTTATTATCTTTTCAGTCTTTGATGCTTTTGAGAAGATTTTAAAATGTTTTATTTAGAATTTTTAGTTGTTTTTAATAGGAGGATTGGTCCAAATAACATACCTCATCATTTTCAGGAATGAAAATTTTCCTTTTAGAAAGTTTGTTTCATGCACATGCACTGCTGTTAATTTTATGTATCAACTTGGCTAGGCAATAGTACCCAGATGCTGGGCCAAATACCAGTCTAGATAATGTTGTGAAGGTATTTTATGGCTGTGATTAACATTTAAATCAGCAGACTTTGAATAAAGCAAATTACTCTCCATAATGTGGGTGGGCCTCATCCAATCAGTTGAAGGCCAAAAGAGAAAAAGATTAGGGTTGTCCAAGGAAGTGGGAATTCTGCTTCCAGACTGCTTTTGAACTTGAGCTACAACATCAGCTCTTTCCTGAGTCTCTAATCTGCTGGTGGACCCTAAAGATTTCAGAGTTGGCAGTCCCCACAATTGTGTAAGCCAGTTCCCTAAAATGTCTCTCTCTATCTCTCTGCTTGTGTGTGTATGTGTAGGTCTGTGTCTATATATATGTGCATATGAGTCTTTCACATATATACATACACCCCCCCCCCCCACATGGATATACACACATACCTATCCTATTCTGTTTCTCTGGAGAATGCTTATTAGTATAATACTTATCAGAATGGCTAAAATAAAAAAAATAGTGATAACACCAAATGCTGGCAGAAATTTGGAGAAACTGGATTACTTGCACATTGCCAGTGGGAATGGAAAATGGTACAGCCACTCTGGAAAATAATGTGGCAGTTTCCTTTACAACTAAAAATGGACTGAATATTCACTCAACCCAACAATTTTACTCTTGGGCATTTATCTCTAAGAAATGAAAAATTATGGTCACAGAGAAATGTGTACATAAATGTTTATAGCACCTTTATTCATAATAGTCACAAACTGGAAACTACTAAAGTGTTATTCCGTGGGTGAGTAGTTAAGTAAATAATACATCCATACCACAAAATACTACTAAACAATAAAAAGGAATGAGTTATTGATACATGTAACAATTTGGATGAACCTAAAAAAAAGCCATAGGTTACATGATGTGTGATTCCATTTATGAGCACTCTTGAAATAACAAAATTACGGAGATAGATAACAGATTAGTATTTTCTCGGAGTTAAGGATGGGGGAAGAGAGTGGGTATGACAACAAAGAAGCTGCTTGAAGAAGCTTGTATTGATGCTAGAGTTCTGTATCTTAAATTGAGGTCATAGTTATATGAAGCTATAAATATGATAAACTTGCCAAAAGCATATATACACACAGACACATGCACACAAATAAATACATGTATAACTGGTAAAGTGCTAATAAGCTCCATGGATTGTACCAAAGTCAGATGCACATTTTTAATACTGTACTCTTGTTATACAAGATGTTAACATTTGCGGGGGTTATTAAGTGAATGGTGTATAGGACTTCACTGTACATTCTTTTGCAACTACCTGTGAATTGATAATTGTTTCATATTGAAAAGTTGAAAAGTTTCTTGCAGCCTGACTCATGCATTGTCTGGGTTGAGAAAGGTATTTAACTATCTTGGTTTTTAATAAAAGGCAATTTTTCCAGCCTTCATCTTCCAACTATGTTGAGTTTGAAGATTTCATATTACTATTCACATCATCTTCACAAAGAAGCTTTATGTCAAGGCAAAGTTTAGGAAGCAGAATGTGTATCCCAGCTTTGGCATGAAGCAACTTGCCTGCAACGTCACGAACCCAGCCTTTAGAAGACTGGTGAGGAAAATTTGGCCTTTGAGGGTACTCAGCTGCCAGAAAAGGCTTCAACCATAGAGAACAGAATAATACCATTGTTGCTAAGTGTTTTTTTGGTCAACATTAGAGTGGAGTGATGACACACTGTTAATCAGTGCTGAAATTGGCAGATTATGCGATACAGGTTGTCATATTTTTATGGTAACTATGCTTTTACTTGAAAAACCTAGATAAATTATTTTTTTCAGTTAAGACCTTTTTACATTACAGGAAATAAATATTAATATGGAAAACAACTTCAATACTGAGTCATCATCTACCTTTACTCTTCAAAGTTCTTCAGAGACATTGTTTTCTATTCAGCTATTAGATTTCAAAACAAGTTTACTAGAAGCATTAGAAGAATTGCGTATGAGAAGGGTAAGCTCCTTTTTAAAATGCTTTTGTTAAATAGGAAAACTTGATTTTGTTTAGTTTATTGTTTTTTAAATAATAAAAAAGACACAAAAATCCCTCTTGTTTAGAAATAAAATATATAGTCCAATTAATGAAGTAAAAGAGAATAGGACAGATTAAGTCAATGATCAAGGAATGCGAAATAAGAATTTGGAAACTAAAGCACAAAATAAAAGAGGGGTTTTCAGATTAAGTACCTGATAAGTCAACTAGTATTTATTGAATCCCTGGGAGTGCACAGATAGCATCCTCTTTAGACACATGGCTTATGAAAAAGAATCGCTCTTGGGGAGATTACATTTTTGTTAAGGTTATTATACAGATGCCTATGAAATGATTAAATAATGAAACAAGGCAGTATATGATTAAGTGACAAAATAAATGTATGTAGTAAATATTCTGGGTTGAAAGAATCAAATATCTTTATTTTAAAAAGTGGCAACTGGGATTTTTTCTTAAAGCACATGTCTAGTATAAAATTGTAAAAGACGAGGCAGGTGGATCACTTGAGGCCAGGAGTTCGAGACCAGCCTGGCCAACATGGTGAAATGCTGTCTCTATTAAAAACACAAAAAATTGGCTGGATTTGGTGGCACATGCTTGTAGTCCCAGCTGCTGAGTCCCAAGAATTGCTTGAACCTGGGAGGTGGAGGTTGCAATGAGCCAAGATCACGCCACTGCACTCCAGCCTGGGTGATGGGACAAAACTCTGTCTCAAAAAACAAAAATAAAGTAAAAAATGTTGGTTTCAGCAGGATATCTATATTGTGCAAATCCCCTTAAAAAGCATTTTATTTCTGAGACTTCTATGGGTCTAAATTTTAACTCTATATAGGATAGACTGGAACTTGGAAGATTCTGGAGAGAAAAAAACCATAAAACTATTGCAATAATGATATAGAAATGAGTTCACTAGGATGTATATATGACCATGAAGATAGAACAGAAGAGGCAGAGAGAAGAATCAATATAATTTACTGACTTTCTGAAAATAAGCTATAAATGAGAGAAAAAGAGCTGAAACAACATTTTTATTATATAATAATATGAATATTGTTCTAGGATTTAAAAATATTGAAATTTATTGTTACAATAAGAAAATTTAAATACCACGGTGTTCATCCTATTTAAAGTTACTTATTGGTGTAATAAAAGCCTGTTTTAAGTTGCAATTCTGCTAAAAATGGTATTTTGGATAAGTATTATAAAGAACTGTTTTTTAAAATTAGCTTAAAATGTTCTTTCCTAAGTGAAACTTAGGTCACCATTTAAAAGTTTCACCTAAGTGAAACTTCTGGTCACCATTTAAAACAATATTCTGTTTTATTGTGTTTTAAATTTTATACTTTGGTCTGTTTATATTTCCAACTTAAAAAATATGCTTCCTTTAAAAAGCTTCTGAAAAATTTCAGATGAGAAAAGGAATAGTGTTTTTTTTCTTCTTTTTCTTTTATTACCCAAGAAAGCTTTATTTTAAAATTTAGCTTTCAAACTCTGTGCTTGTGCCTTCAACACTTTCACAAGGATTTTCTGCTCCTTGATGAAGAAAGCATGTTTGAGCCTGTCATGAACACAATTAGCACACATGGAACCACCATAGGCTCTGCTGACATGTTTTTTCAAGACAACCTCATAAGAACTTTAGGTCTCACATCACAAACTCCTTGAAGTCTACTTTGAGGCATGCCACATGGAGATTTTGGTGCTTTCCCAACCTTCTTGGTGTAAAGGTAAACAATTCTATTACCACGGGTTTGGGACAACCTTGTTTTGTTAGAGGCTGTATTGTAGGAAAGCCCATGATGATGCATCAAATGCTGGACCATTTTGAATGCCTCTAGATACCATCCCTGAATGAAGAGGAACAATGTTTTTAATAATCAAATGTAAAAGTACATAATAGTAACAATGAAATTCCTCATTGAAAAGAGAGCTTTCTTCTTAAAAAGGGGGAAAAAATCCCTTACTTTCATTAGAAAAAGACAGTTACTGGTTTTCACATTTACCCTGATGGCAGTACTTTTCCTGCATTCCTAGATTTTCCCCCTAACATTTTAGGAAATTTTCAAATACATAATAGTTGAAAGAACTATGTGAACACCCATCCACCCATTGTGGTAGACAGAATATGGCACCCAAGCATGTTCATGTCCTAATTTCAAGAACCTGTGAATATGTTACCTTATATGGCAAAAGGAATTTTGTAGGTGTGATTAAACTAAGCATTTTGAGATGGAGGGATTATGCTTGATTATTCGAGTGGGTCCAGAGTACTCATAAGCATTCTTACAAGAGGGAGACAGGGGAATCAGAGTCTGAGAAAGAGATGTGATAGTGGAAGTAGAGGTTATAGTCAAAGAGAAAGAGATTGGAAGATGTTATGCTGCTAGCTTTGAAGATGGAGGAAATTGCTATGAGCCAAGGAACATATGTAAGTGGAAGCTGGAAGAGGCAAGGAAATGGATTCTCCCCCAGAGACTATAGAAGGTATGCAGCCCTGCAGATACCTTGGACTTCTGACCTCCAGAACTGCAACAGAATAAATTTGAGTTGTTTTAAGCCACTAAGTTTGTTATTTGTTACAGTAGTAATAGGAACCTAATATACCTACTACCCAGATTCTATACTTGATCTCATAGTATATCTGTCTGTCATTGGTCTTATTTTTGGGATTCATTTCCAAATAAGTTGGAAATTATATGCTTCAGTATGTATATTATCAACTAGATTTTAATATTTGTTTATTTTTTTCAATATGAAATTTATGTAGAATAAAATTCTTCACCCATTTTCATCCAGAGGCAGCCCCTGTTCTAATTTTTTTTCACTATAGATTAGTATATCTCTGGTCTAGATTTTCATATAAGGGGAATCATTCAGTATATATTATTTTGTGTAGGGTTTTTTTTTTTTTTTACTCAGTGTAGTATTTTTGAGATTTATTCTTGTCGTGTGTGTTTGTAGTCAGTTTGTTTTTATCATTGAGTAGTATCTATAATGTAAACGTACCAAGGTTTGTTGTTTTCATTAACATAGTTATGGATACCTAAGTGGTTTCCAGTTGTTGGTTTTTATGAAAACAGTTGCTATTCATATTGCTGTGCATATTCTTGTACCAGACATTTTGCAGGCATGTGTGACAAGTAAGCAAGAACAGATCTTATTCAGGAACTACTTATGAGATACTGATTTTGTCTCATGGGCTCCCAAATCTTTATTGCAAATTTTTAATACTTCTCCTTGGTAGTTTATGAAGAGATCTTTTTATTTAGCATTTAAAACAGAGTGCAAAAAGATTAAGATACAATTAAAAATGAATAATTACATTTAGTTTTTAAAGATAAAAAGGTAGAATTAAAACACTGATCCACAGTTACCGTTAAGCCTGGATGGGACTGATTCTTAGGTCCTTGTATCATTCAGAAGATATAAAGATACTAACCAACTACAGATGTTCTTCAGTTAAGTAGGAATATTAAAATGTTAAGGGTAATTGCTAAATAAATAGAAATAGGCTTTATATCTTCCCAAATGGTAGAGAGAAAATATACAATTGTAATAAATTATCTTGGACTTGATGTTGTGAATAACCTTTAAAAGGATATATATATATATATTTTTGAGATGGAATCTTGCTCTGTCACCCAGACTGGAATGCAGTGGCATGATCTCAGCTCACTGCAACCTCCGCCTCTCGGGTTCAAGCGATTCTCCTGCCTTAGCCTCCTGAGCAGCTGGGATTACAGGCGTGCATCACCACGCCTGGCTAATTTTTGTATTTTTAGTAGAGACAGGGTTTCACCATGTTGGCCAGGCTGGTCTTGATCTCCTGACCTCGTGATCCACCCACCTCAGCCTCCCAAAGTGCTGGGATTACACGGGCGAGCCACGTTGCCTGGCCTCTAAAAGGATAATTTAAGGTCTTAATTATTTTCCTAAGCTTTTATCCAGATAAAAAATGTTGAAGCCGGCCGAGCACGGTGGCTCACACCTATAATTCCAGCACTTTGGGAGGCTGAGATGAGTGGATCACTTAAGGCCAGGAGTTCAAGTCCAGCCTGGCCAACATCCCGTCTCTACTGAAAATACAGAAATTAGCTGGGCGGGGTGACGGGTGCCTGTAATCCCAGCTACGTGGGAGGTTGAGGCAGGAGAATCGCTTAAATCTGGGAGGCAGAGGTTGTAGTGAGCCAAGATCACACTACTATACTCCAGCCTGGGCGACAGAGTGAGATTCTGTCTCAAAAGAAAAGAAAAAAAAAGTTGAAGCCATCTTCTGTGTACTCTGGAAACTGGTCCAGCTAATTCACATTCCTCTAATTCAATGCTAAAAAGTCTGTTAATGGTAAACTCTTTTTAGACTTTCCTTTTTCCAGAAAATGTCTTTATTTTGCCATGAAATTGTAGATTACATTTGTGTTCTGTCAGTATTTTAAAGAAATTTTATTGAGTTCTTTTGCTGCTATTTAGAAGTTTTCCTCTGTAGGTAATTCATCATTTCTATTCACTCTTAAGATCTGTTTGTCATTGATGATCTTTATTTTTAATGTGTCTAGGTGTGGATTTATCTGTATTCTTAGAGACTCATTTTGATACCTGAATGTTACAAAAAACTTCAGCTGTGATTTTTTTTTTTTGAGTATTGCTCCTTATTTTCTCTATTATTTTTTTTCTTGAAACCCCAATAGACAGCATATTGGCCCATGTCATCTTATCCTTTTTGACTCTTAACTCTCTTATATTTCTTCCTATTTGCCTCTCTGTACTGAGTTCTGTGTAATTCATTGTGTTGTTTTCTAATTATCTCTTCAGATGTTTTTACCTGCTATCTAACCTTCCTTAGAGTTTTTAATTTCAATGATTACCTTTTTCATTTCTAGAGTTTCCTTCAAAGGATCCCCAAATTTAATACGTGCTAATCAAAACCTAATGCGGTGTTTTTTAGAGCTCGGTAGGATGATTCTAAAGTTATATATGTAAGAACAATACATGAGGATAGCCAATAACATTTTCAAAAGAGAAGAATGAAGTGCTACTTGCTCTATCAGATATTAAACCATGTTCAAATGCTGTAATAATTTAAAATGTGACATAGTTGCAGGAATAAATAAATCATTAAAAAGATAAGTCAATTCAATGGGTGAAAAGAACAATAGTAAGTGGTATTTGGAGCATTCATACATACCTTATACACAAAAATAAAACCCAGGGCTGGGTCTGGTGTCTTATACCTGTAATCCTTTGGTAGGCCAAGGTGGGAGGATCACTTGAAGCCAGGAGTTTGAAAACAACCTGGGCAACATGGTGTGACCTCATCTCAACAAAAAACTTAAGAAATTTTAGTTGGGATCCGGGCGTGGTGGCTCACACCTGTAATCCTAACACTTTCGGAGGCCAAGGTGGGCGGATCACTTGAGGTCAGGAGTTTGAGACCAGCCTGGCCAACATGGTGAAACCCCATCTCTGCTAAAAATACAAAAAATTAGCTGGGCATGGTGGTGGGTGCTTGTAATCCTAGCTACTCAGGAGGATGAGGCAGGAGAATCACTTGAACCCAGGAAGCAGAGGTTGCAGTGAGCCAAGATCACGTCACTGCACTCCAGCCTGGGCTACAGAGTGAGACTCCATCTCAAAATTTTAGCTGGGTGTGGTGGTGCATGCCTGTATTCCCAGCTACTTGGGAGGCTGAGGTCGGAGGATCACTTGGGCCCAGAAGATCAAGGCTGCAGTGAGCTGTGTTTGTGTCACTGTGCTGCAGCCTGGGTGACACAGCAAAAGCTTGTCTCAAGAAAAAAAAAAAAAAGAAAACTAAAACTCAATGCAAAGAAGAAAACCATACAAATACTAGAAAACATAAGAAACAATTTTTATATTCTTGGGAATAGAGATTATCCTTCATAAAGGAAAAGATGGCTGGATATGATGGCTAGATTCTTAGCTTTTACAGGATAATAGCCATCATAAAGTTTAAAAAAAATGACTGGCCAGGCACAGTGGCTCATACCTGTGTAATTCCAGTACTTTGGGAGGCTGAGGTGGGAGGATCAATCACTTGAGGCCAGGAGTTCGAGACCAGCCTGGGCAACATAATGAGACCCTTTCTCTACAAGAAACATTTTTAATTAGTTGGACATGATGGCGTGTGTCCATAGTCCTAGCTACTTGGGCAGGAGGCAGAGGCAGGAGGATCACTTAATCCCAGGAGTTCAGGGTTACAGTGAGCTGTGATTGTACCACTGCAGTCCAGCATGGGTGACAAGCAAGACTTAGTCTCTTAAAAAACAAAGTGATGGAGAGAAAATATTTGCAACATGCAAAATAATAAAAAAATCAATATCTTATTTACAAAATATTCCAAATCAAAACAACCCAACAGAAAAATGAACAGAATGAAGAAATACAAGTAATCATAAAATGTACAAAAGTATGCTTAACTTTACTACTAATAAAATAAATGCAGATTAAAACAAAAATGAGATAATCAGTTTTTGATTCCCAGATTGGAAAAATACTAAAAAGATCGATAATTTCCAGCACTGGCTGGAGTTTTCAGGAATGAGTACTACTGTATTTTTTCCTTTTTGATGTAAATTAATATAGATAATGGATAGAAATTCAGTTTTATCTGTTTAAATTGGAATTTAAAATTTCATGTTAAGTCTGAGCAGTTTATATTTTTATCTAGGATAATTTTTTGTGTGAGCTTACTTGGGCAAATATTTTGCTACAGTGATATTTACTATATTGTTGTAATGGGAAAAGTTATAAGCAGTCTAAATATCTGTGAACAGCCAGTAAATAAATGATGCTGTTATATTTGTGGCTCCCAATGAACCATACTTCGTGTCCTTAAGTAGATCACTCCCACATTAACTTAGCCCTGGTCATGTGACTTTCTTGGCCAACGAAACATTAGCAATCATGTTACTAAGCAGAGGCTTGATAAGTACTCGCACATTGGGGCTTTTTCTCTTAGAACACATCCTCTTGGAAGCCAGAGCTATGTCATAAAGTTCAAAATAGATTATTTAATGATCAGAAGCTACATGGGGAAAGACACTGGAGTGTAAGCAGAAGTCACTGTCATCCCAGCCCTAGCCAAGCTACCATATAAATGCTTCTGTAAGAATGACCATAGCATGTGAAACAGAACTGTCTTGCTAAGCCCAATCATTGTACAGAATTGTGAGACCTAATAAAATATTGTTTTAAATTACTAAGTTTTGAGGGTGGGGGCAAGATGGCCAAATAGAAGATTCTACCAATTGTCCTCCCTGCAGGAACACCAAATTTGACAACTATCTACACAAAAAAGCACCTTCATGAGGACCAAAAATCAAGTGAGTGGTCATAGTACTTGGTTTTAGCTTCATATTGCTGAAAGAGGTACTGAAGAGAGTAGGAAAGACAGTCTTGAATCTCCAACTCCACCTCTCCCCCAGCCCCTGCAGTGGCCACATGATGTGGAGAAAATCTGTGTGGTTAAAGGAAAGTGCAGGAATTGTGGGAACTCAGTGCTCCCAACACCAGGCAGAACTTAGCCGGTGCCCATGGAGAGTGCATTCAGACCAGCCCTCGCCAGAGGCGAATCGCCCATCCCAGTGGTTTGAACTTGAGTTTCAGCAAGGCTTGCCGCTGGGGGGGTTCCAAATAATGCCAATCTAGGCCACAAGGACTATACTTCCTAGGCAAGTACTAGTGTTGTACTGGTCTCAGAGCCAGTGGACTTGGACTGGTCTCGGAGCCAGTGGAGAGGGCATGCGACCCAGTGACACACCAGTCGGGGTGGGAAAGGGAGTGCTTACGTCACCCCTCCCTCAACCCCAGGCAGTGCAGGGTACAGCTCCCAAAGAGACTCCTTCCTGCTTGAAGAGAGAAGAGGGAAGAGGTAAGAGGATTTTATTTTGTAACTTGGATACCAGCTAAGCCACAGTAGGATAGGGCACTGGGCAGAATCATCAGGCTCCCATTCCAGGCCCTAACTCCCAGACAACATTTCTAGACACACCCTGGATTAGACAGGAAATCTGCTGCCTTGAAGGGAAGGATTCAGTTCTGGCAGGATTCACTACCTGCTGACTTAAGAGCCCTTGGGCACTGAATAATCAGTAGCAATAACCAAGTAGTACATGCTATGGGCCTTGAGTTAGATTCAGACATGCAGGCTTCAGGTGTGACCCAGCATATTCACAGCTGTGGTGGCTATGAGGAGATACCCCTTCCACTTGAGAAAAGGAGGGGGAAGAATAAAGGGAACTTTGTCTTGCAGCTTAGGTACCAGCTTGGCCACAGTGGGGAAGAGCACCAAGTGGGCTCTAGGGGTTCCTGATTCCAGGCTTTGGCTCATGGACAGCATCTCTGGACCTACCCTGGGACAGAGGGGAGCCCACTGTCCTGAAGGGTGAGTCCTGGCCTAGACTTGGTGAACATCAGTGGTACCCTGTCAATACTCCCCATTGGCTGTGGTGGTGGTGACCATGGGGAAAGATTCCTCTGCCTTGGGAAAGGTGAGGGAAGAGTGAGAAGAATCTTGTCTTGTGGTTTTGGTGCCAGCTTAGCCACAGTGGAATAGAGCACCAGGTGGATTCCTCAGGTTTCTGACTCGGCCCTGGCTCCTGGATGGCATGAACCTGCCTAGAGCTCAGGGACACTCACTTCCCTGAAAAGAAGGATACAAGACTGGCTGGTTTTGCCACCTGGTGATTGTAGATCCCTAGGGCCTTGAGTCGTAGTCAGATAGTGGCTATAGCAGGCCTTGGGTAAGACCCAGTGCTGTACTGGGTTCAGGTCTGACCCAGTGTAGTCCCAGTGGTGGAGGTTACAGGGGTGCTTGTGTCACCTGTCCCCCACCTCCAGGAAGCTCAGCACAGAGAGATAATCCATTTATTTGGTAGAAATTAAGAGTAGAGGCCATGAGCGGTGGCTCACACCTGTAATCCCAGCACTTTGGGAGGCCGAGGTGGGTGGATCACGAGGTCAGGAGTTCGAGACCAGCCTGGCCAACATAGTGAAACCCAGTCTCTACTAAAAATACAAAAAAATTAGCCAGGGGTGGTGGTGGGCACTTGTAATCCCAGCTACTCGGGAGGCTGAGGCAGGAGAATGGCTTGAACCCGGAGGTGGAGGTTGCAGTGAGCCAAAATTGTGCCGCTGCACTCCAGTCTGGGTGACAGAGTGAGACTCCATCTCAAAAAAAAAAAAAAAAAAAAAGTAAGAGGAGAGAATGAGTCCCTGCTTGGTAATTCAGATAATTCTTCTGGATCTTATCCAAGACCACCAAGGCAATACTTCTATGAGTCTACAAGAACTTCATCATTACTGGGCTTGTGGTGCTCCCTAGTGCAAATACAGCTGCAGTGACAAAAAACTTGATCACAACACTCAAGTCCCTTCAAATACCTGGAAACCCTTCCCAAGGATAGGTCCACACAAGGTCAGACTGTGAAGACTGCAAAAAATACCAAACTCTTCAATGCCCAGACACTGACGAACACTCACAAGTATCAAGACCATCCAGAAAAACATACCTCACCAAACAAACTAATAAGGCACCAGGGACCAGTCCTGAAGAAGCAGAGACATATGAACTTTCAGAGAAGTCAAAATAGCTGTTTTGAGGAATCTCAAAGAAATTCAGGATAACACAGAGAATGAATTTAAAATTCTGTCAAATAGATTTAATAAAGAGATAGAAATAATTTAAGAAGAGTCTAGCAGAAATTCTGGAATTGAAAAATGCAATTAACATACTGAAGAATGCATCGGAGTCTCATAGAATTGATCAAGCAGAAGAAAGAATTAGTGAGCTTGAAGACAGGCTGTTTGAAAATATACAGTCAAAGGTGACAAAAGAAAAAAGAAAGCCTCAAAATCTACCTACAAAATCGCGAAAATGGCCTCCAAAGGGCAAATCTAAGCATTTTTGGCTTTAAAGAGGAGGTAGAGAAAGAGATGAGTGGAAAGTTTATTCAATGGGATAATAACGGAGAACTTCCCAAATCTATAGAAAAATATCAATATTCAAGTACAAGAAGATTATAGAAAACCAAGCAGATGTAACCCAAAGAAGACTACCTTGAGGCATTTAATAATAATATTCTCAAAGGTCAAGGATAAAGAAAGGATCCTAAAAGCATCAAGATAAAAGAAACAACATACAATGGAGCTCCAATACATCTGGCAGCAGACTTTTCAGTGGAAGCCTTACAGGCCAGGACATATTTACAGTGCTGAAGGAAAAAAGCTTTTACCCTAGAATAGTATATGCAGTGAAAATATCCTTCAAACATGAAGGAGAAATAAAGACTTACCCAGATAAACAAAAGCTGAGGGATTTCATTAACACCAGACCTGTCCTACAAGAAATGCTAAAGAGAGGTCTACAATCTGAAAGAAGAGGATGTTAATCAGCGATAAGAAATCATCTGAAGGTACAAAACTCACTGGTGATAGTAGGTACACAGAAAAACACAGAATATTATAACACTGTAAGTGTGATGTGTAAAATACTCATAAGTAGAAAAATGAAAAGATGAACCAACCAAAAATAATAACTACAGCTTTTCAAGACATAGACAGTATAATAAGATATGAATGGAAACAACAAAAATGTAAAAAGTGAGGAGACAAAGTTAAATTACTGAGTTTTTATAAGTTTTCTTTTTGCTTGTTTGGTAATTAGCTTGTTTGTTTATGCAATCAGTGTTAATTTGTTATCATTTTAAAACAATGGGTTAAAGATAGTATTTGCAAGCCTAATGGTAACCTCAAATCAAAAACTGTACGAGAGATGCACAAAAATAAAAAGCAAGGAATCAAAAAATACCGCTAGAGAAAATCACCTTCACTGAAAGATAGACAGGAAGGAAGAAAACAGGAAAACCACAAAACAACCAGAGAAAAAATAACAAAATGACAAGAGATAGTCCTCACTTATCAATAATAACACTGAATGTAAATGGACTAAATTCTCCAATAAGAACATATAGAGTGGGTCGCTTCCAAGATGGCTGAATAGGAACAACTCCGGTCTACAGCTCCCAGCGAGACCGATGCAGAAGACGGGTGATTTCTGCATTTCCAACTGAAGTACCTGGTTTATCTCGTTGGGACTGGTTGGACGGTGGGTGCAGCCCACAGAGGGTGAGCCGAAGTGGGGCAGGGTGTCGCCTCACCCGGGAAGTGCAAGGGGTCAGGGGATTTCCCTTTCCTAGCCAAGGGAAGCCGTGATTGCCTGTACCTGGAGGAGCAGTACACTCCTGTGCAAATACTGCGCTTTTTCCCATGGCCTTCGCATCTGGCTGACCAGGAGATTCCCTCCCGTGCCTGTCTTGGCAGGTCCCATGCCCATGGAGCCTTTCTTGCTGCTAGCGCAGCAGTCTGAGATCAACCTGGGATGCTGAAATTTGACAGGGGAGGGGCATCTGCCATTGCTGAGGCTTGAGTAGGCGGTTCTCTACTCACAGTGTAAACAAAGCAGCAGGGAAGCTTGAACTGATGCAGAGCCCACTGCAGCTCAGCAAGGCCTACTGCCTCTAGATTCCACCTCTGGGGGCAGGGCATATCTGAACAAAAGGCAGCAGACAGCTTCTCCAGACTTAAACGTCCCTGCCTGACAGCTCTGAAGAGAACAGTGGTTCTCCTAGCACAGCGTTTGAACTCCAATAACAGACAGACTGCCTTCTCAAATGGGTCCCTGACCCCCTTTGGCCTGATTGGGAGATACCTCCCAGTAGGGGCCAACAGACACCCCATATAGGTGGGTGCCCCTCTGGGATGAAGCTTCCAGAGGAAGGATCAGGGAGCACTATTTGCTGTTCTGCAGCCTCCACTGGTGATACCCAGGCAAACAGGGTCTGGAGTGGACCTCCAGCAAGCTCCAACAGACCTGCAGCTGAGGGGCCGGTCTGTTAGAAGGAAAACTAACAAACAGAAAGGAATAGCATCAGCATCAACAAAAAGGACATCCACACCAAAACCGCATCCATAGGTCACCAACATCAAAGACCAAAGGTAGATAAAACTACAAAGATGGGGAGAAACCAGAGCAGAAAGGCTGAAAATTCCAAAAACCAGAATGCCTCTTCTCTTCCAAAGGAACACCATACCTCGCCAGCAAGAGAACAAGAGAATGAATTTGACGAGTTGATAGAAGTAGGCTTCAGAAGGCCAGTAATAACAAACTTCTCCAAGCTAAAGGAGCATGTTCTGATGCATTACAAAGAAGCTAAAAACCTTGAAAAAAGGTTAGACAAATGGCTTACTAGAATAATCAGTGTAGAGAAGAGCTTAAATGACCTGATGGAGCTGAAAATCACAGTATGAGAACTTCATGAAGCATACACAAGCTTGAGTAGCTGATTTGATCAAACGGAAGAAAGGATACCAGTGATTGAAAATCAAATTAATGAAATAAAGTGAGAAGACAAGATTAGAAGAAAAATAATGAAACAAAATGAACAAAGCCTCCAAGAAATATGGGCCTATGTGAAAATACCAAATCTATGCTTGATTGGTGTACCTGAAAGTGACAGGGAGAATGGAACCAAGTTAGAAAACACTCTTCAGGATATTATCCAGGAGAACTTCCCCAATCTAGTAAGGCAGGCCAACATTCAAATTCAGGAAATACAGAGAACACCACAAGGATACTCCTTGAGAAGAGCAACCCCAAGACACATAATTGTCAGATTCACCATGGTTGAAATGAAGGAAAAAAATGTTAAGGGCAGCCAGAAAGAAAGGTTGGGTTACCCACAAAGGGAAACCCATCAGACTAACAACAGATCTCTTGGCAGAAACCCTACAAGCCAGAAGAGAGTGGGGGCCAGTATTCAACATTCTTAAAGAAAATAATTTTCAACCCAGAATTTCATATCCAGCCAAACTAAGCTTCATAAGTGAAGGAGAAACCCTTTATAGACAAGGAAATGCTGAGAGATTTTGTCACCTCCAGGCCTACCTTACAAGAGCTCTTGAAGGAAGCACTAAATATAGAAAGGAATAACTAGGGCCGGGCGCGGTGGCTTAAGCCTGTAATCCCAGCACTTTGGGAGGCTGAGACGGGCGGATCACGAGGTCAGGAGATCGAGACCATCCTGGCTAACACGGTGAAACCCCGTCTCTACTAAAAACATACAAAAAACTAGCTGGGCGAGGTGGCAGGCACCTGTAGTCCCAGCTACTCAGGAGGCTGAGGCAGGAGAATGGCGTGAACCCAGGAGGCGGAGCTTGCAGTGAGCTGAGATCCAGCCACTGCACTCCAGCCTGGGCGACATGGCGAGACTCCATCTCAAAAAAAAAAAAAAAAAAAAAAGAATAACCGGTACCATTCACCACAAAAACATGCCAAATTGTAAAGACCATCACCACTATGAAGAAACTGCATCAACTAATGGACAAAATAACCAGCTAGCATCATAGAGACAGGATCAAATTCACACATAACAACATTAACCTTAAATTTAAATGGGCTAAATGCTCAAACTAAAAGACACAGACTGGCAAATTGGATAAAGAGTCAAGACCCATCAGTGTGCTGTATTCAGGAGACCCACCTCACATGCAGAGAAACACATAGGCTCAAAATAAAGAGATGAAGGAAGATCTACTAAGCAAATGGAAAGCAAAAAAAAATAAATAAATAAATAAAGCAAGTTCTTAGAGACCTACAAAGAGACTTAGACTCCCACACAATAGTAGTGGGAGACTTTAACACCCCACTGTCAATATTAGACAGATCAACGAGACAGAAAATTAACAAGGATATCCAGGACTTGAACTCAGCTCTGGACCAAGCAGACCTAATAGACATCTAATAGAACTCTCCACCCCAAATCAACAGAATATGTATTCTTCTCAGCACCACATCACACTTATTCTAAAATTGACCATGTAATTGGAAGTAAAACACCCTCAGCAAATATAAAAGAACAGAAATCACAACAAACTGTCTCTCAGACCACAGTGCAATCAAATTAGAACTCAGGATTAAGAAACTCACTAAAAACCACACAACTACGTGGAAACTGAACAGCCTGCTCCTGAATGACTACTGGATAAATAATGAAATGAAGGCAGAAATAAAGATGTTCTTTGAAACCAATGAGAACAAAGATACAATGTACCAGAATCTCTGGGACACATTTAAAGCAGTGTATAGAGGGAAATGTATAGAACTAAATGCCCACAAGAGAAAGCATGAGAGATCTAAAATCAACACCCTAACATCACAATTAAAAGAACTAGAGAAGCAAGAGCAAACAAATTCAAAATCTAGCAGAAGACAAGAATTAACTAAGATCAAGTTGGCTTCATCCCTGGGATACAAAGCTAGTTCAACATACACAAATCAATAAATGTAATCCATCACATAAACAGAACCAATGACAGAAACCACATGATTATCTCAATAGATGCAGAAAAGACCTTCGACAAAATTCAACAGCCTTTCATGCTAAAAACTCTCAATAAACTAGGTATTGATGGAGCATATCTCAAAATAATAAGAGCCATTTATGACAAACCCACAGCCAATATTATGCTGAATGGACAAAAACTGGAAGCATTCCCTTTGAAACCCGGCACAAGAGAAGGATGCCCTCTCTCACCACTCCTATTCAACACAGTATTGGAAGTTCTGGCCAGGGCAACCAGGCAAGAGAAAATAATAAAGGTTATTCAAATAGGAAGAGAGGAAGTCAAATTGTCTCTGTTTGCAGATGACATGATTGTATATTTAGAAAACCCTGTTGTCTCAGCCCCAAATCTCCTTAAGCTGATAAGCAACTTCAGCAAAGTCTCAGGATACAAAATCAGTGTGCAAAAATCACAAACATTCCTATACACCAATAACAGACAAACAGAGAGCCAAATCATGAGTAAACTCCCATTCACAATTGCTACAAAGAGAATAAAATACCTAGGAATCCAACTTACAAGGTATGTGCAGGACCTCTTCAAGGAGAACTACAAACTACTGCTCAAGGAAGTAAGAGAGGACACAAACAAATGGAAGAACATTCCATGCTCATGGATAGGAAGAATCAATATTGTGAAAATGGCCTGACCACCCAAATTAATTTATAGAGTCAATGCTGTCCCCATCAAACTACCACTGACTTTCTTCACAGAATTGGAAAAAACTACTTTAAAGTTCATATGGAACCAAAAAAGAGCCCGCATAGCCAAGACAATCCTGGGCAAGAAGAACAAAGCTGGAGGCATCACACTGTCTGACTTCAAACTATACTACAAGGCTACCATAACCAAAACAGCATGGTACTGGCACCAAAACAGATATATAGACAAATGGAACAGAATGGATGCCTCAGAAATAACACCACACATCTACCGCCATCTAATCTTTGACAAACCTGACACACACAAGCAATGGAGAAAAGATTCCCTATTTAATAAATAGTGTTGGGAAAACTGGCTAACCATATGTAGAAAACTGAAAGTGGACCCCTTCCTTATACCTTATACAAAACTCAACTCAAGATGGATCAAAGACTTAAACATAAGACCTAGGACCATAAAAATCCTAGAAGAAAACCTAGGCAATACCATTCAGGACATAGGCATGGGCAAAGACTTTAAAACACCAAAAGCAATGGCAACAAAAGCCAAAATTGACAAATGGGATCTAATTAAACTAAAGAGCTTCTGCACAGCAAAAGAAACTACCATCAGAGTGAACAGGCAACCTATAGAAAGGGAGAAAAGTTTTGCAGTCTATCCATCTGACAAAGGGCTAATATCCAGAATCTACAAAGAACTTAAACAAATGTACAAGAAAAAAGCAAACAACCTGATCAAAAAATGAGCAAAGAATGTGAACAGACACTTCTCAAAAGAAGAAATTTATGCAGCCAACAGACCTATGAAAAAAGTTAGAGAAATGCAAATCAAAACCACAATGAAATATCATCTCATGCCAGTTAGAATGGCAATCATTAAAAAGTCAGGAAACAGCAGATGCTGGAGAGGTTGTGGAGAAATAGGAATGCTTTTACATTGTTGGTGAGAATGTAAATTAGTTCAACCATTGTGGCAGACAGTGTGGTGATTCCTCAAGGATCTAGAACAAGAAATACCATTTGACCCAGCAATCCCATTACTGGGCATATACCCAAAGGATTATAAATCATTTTACAATAAAGACACATACACACATATGTTTATTGTGGCACTATTCACAATAGCAAAGACTTGGAACCAACCCAAATGTCCATCAGTGATAGACTGGATTAAGAAAATGTGGCACATATACACCATGGAATACTATACAGCCATAAAAAAGGATGAGTTCATGTCCTTTGCAGGGACATGGATGAAGCTGGAAACCATCATTCTCAGCAAACTATCACAAGATCAGAAAACCAAACATCACATGTTCTCACTCATAAGTGGAAGTTGAACAATGAGAACACATGGACACAGGGAGAGGAACATCACACACAGGGGTCTGTGGGGGTAGGGGAGGGATAACGTTAGGAGAAATACCTAATGTAGGTGATGGGTTGATGGGTGCAGCAAACTACCATAGCATGTGTATACCAATGTAACAAAAGTGCACGTTCTGCACATGTAACCCAGAATTTAAAGTGTATATATATATAACATGTAGAGTGTCTGAATAGAGTAAAAAAGAATACCCAACAATCTGTTGCCTACAGGAGGCATACTTCACCTATAAAGTCACTCATAGACTAAAAATAAAGGGATGAAAAAGATATTCCATGCAAATGGAAACCAAAAAAGAGCAGGACTAGCTATACTTATATCAGACAAAATAGAGTTTTTGTTTCTCAAAACAAAAACTATAAAAGGGGATAAAGAAGGTCATTATATAATGATAAAGGGATCAAGTCAGAAAGAGGATATAACAGTTGTAAAAATATGTGCACTAACACTGGAGCACCCATATGTTTAAAACAAATGTTACTAGAGCTAGAGAGATAGACTCTAATACTAAAATAGTTGGGGACTTCAACACTCCACTTTCAACACTGGACAGATCATCCAGACAGATAATCAATAAAGAGACCCTGGACTTAATCTGTACTGTAGACCAAGTGAATCTAATAGATATTTATAGAACATTTCATCCAATAGCTGCAGAATACAAATTATTCTCCTTAGCACATGGATCATTCTCAAGGTTAGACCATATGTTAGGCCACAAAACAAGTCTTAAAACTTAAAATATTGAAATAATATCAAGCATTTTCTTTGACAACAATGGCATAAAGCTGGAAACCAATAACGAGGAATTTTGGAAACTATGCAAACACATGGAAATTAAACAATATGCTCCTGAATGATCAGTTGGTCAATGAAGAGATCAAGAAGGAAATTGAAAAATGTCTTCAAACAAACGATAATGGAAACACAACATACCAAAACCTATGGGATACAGCAAAATCAGTAGTAAGATGGAAGTTTATAGCTCTAAGTGTCTACATCTAAAAAGAAGAAAAACTTCGAATAAACAACCTAATTATACATCTTAAGGAACTAGAAAAGCAAGAGGAAACCAAACCCAACGTTAGTATAAGAAAAGAAATGGTAAAGATCAGAGCAGAAATAAATGAAATTGAAACAAGAAAAACAATACAAAAAAGCAACAGTTTTTTTGAAAAAATAAAATTGACAATCTGTTAGACTAATGAAAGAAAAGACCCAAATAAATAAAATCAGAAATGAAAAAGGAGAAATCACAACTGATACTGTAGAAATTTAAAGGATCATTAGAGGCTCTAAGCAACTGTATGCCAATAAGTTGGAAAACCTAGAAGAAATGGATAAATTTCTAGACACATATAACCTACCAAGATTAAACTATGAAGAAATCCAAAACCTGAAGAGACCAGTAACAAGTAATGACACCATAATAAAAAGTATCCCAGCAAAGAAAAAGCCTGGGACACAATGGCTTCACTGCCAAATTTTGTCAAACATTTAAAAAAGAACTAGTACCATTTCTACTCAAAGTATTCCATAAAAGTAGAGGCAGAAGGAATACTTCCATACTCATTCTATGAGGCCAGTATTTACTCTGATACCAAAACCAGACAGAGACACATGACAAAAAAGAACAGAAAAGAAAAGAAAAGAACAGAAAAGAAAAGAAAAGAAAACTACAGGCCAGTATCTCTAATGAACATTGATACAAAAATTCTCAATAAAATACTAGCAAACAGAATTCAACAACACATTAAAAGAATCGTTTATCATGACCAAGTGGGATTTATCACAGGGATCCAAGGATGTTTCCACATATGCAAATCAGTCAGTGTGATACAGCATGTCAACAGAATGAAGAACAAACAAACATATAATTATTCCAATTTATTCTGAGAAAACATTTGATAAAATTCAATGTTCCTTCATAATTAAACACCCTCAAAAACTGGATATAAAAGGAGCATACCTCAACACAATAAAAGCCATATATGATAGACCCAGAGCTAGTATTATACTGAATGGGAAGAAACTGAAAGCTTTTCCTCTAAGATCTGGAACATGACAAGGATGCCCACTGTTATTCAACATAGTACTGGAAGCCCTAGCTAGAGCAATCAGACAAGAATAAATAAATTGGAAAGGATGAATTCAAATTATCCTTGTTCACAGATGATATGATCTTATATTTGGAAAAACCTAAAGACTCCACCGAAAACTATTAGAACTGATAAACAAATTCAGTAAAGTTGCAGAATACAAAATTAACACACAAAAACCAGTAGCATTTCTATGTGCCAACAGCAAACAATCTGAAAAAGAAGTGAAGAAAGTAATCTCATTTACAATAGCTACAAATAAAATTAAACATCTAGGGAAGAACTTAAAAGAACTGAAGGCTCTCTACAATGAAACTATAAAACATAGGTGAAAGAGATGGACGAGTACACAAAAAATAATGGAAAGATATTCCATGTTCATGGTTTGGAAGAATCAATATTGTTAAAATGCCCATACTACCCACAGCAATCTACAGATTTAATGCAATACCAATCAAAATATTAATGGCATTCTTCAGAGAAATAGAAAAAAAATTCTAAAATTTATATGGAACCACAAAAGACCCAGAATAGCCAAAGCTATCCTGAGCAAAAAGAACAGAACTGCCGGAATCACATTGCCTGCCTTCAAATTATACTACAGAACTATAGTAACCAAAACAGCATGGTACTGGCATTAAAAACAGACACAAAGACCAATGCAACAGAATACAGAACCCAGAAACAAAGTCACACACCTATAGTGAACTCATTTTCAACAAAGGTGCCAAGAACATACATTGAGGAATGACTGGAAAACCTGGATATGCATGTGCAGAAGAATGAAAGTAGACCACTGTCTCTTTTCATATACAAAAATAAAATCAAAATGGACTAAGGACTTAAATCTAAAACCATAAGCTGTGAAATGACTAAAAGAAAATATTGGGGGAAACTCTCCAGGACATTGGACTGGGCAAAGATTTCTTGAGTAATGCTCCACAAGCACAGGAACCAAAGCAAAAATGGACAAATACGATC
The DNA here is from genome assembly GCF_007565055.1 of Rhinopithecus roxellana. Taxonomy (NCBI): domain Eukaryota; kingdom Metazoa; phylum Chordata; class Mammalia; order Primates; family Cercopithecidae; genus Rhinopithecus; species Rhinopithecus roxellana. Next base: position 111,703,947 of record NC_044563.1, read on the forward strand.
ACATCAAGCTAAAAAGCTTCTGCACAGCAAAAGAAACAACAAAGTGAAGAGACAACTCACAGAATGGGAGAAAATATTTGCAAATGATCAATCTGACAAGGAATTAATAACCAAAATATATAAAGAGCTCAAACATCTATATAGGAAAAAATCTAACAATCCAATTTAAAAATGGGCAAAAGATCTGAATAAATATTTATCAAAAGAAGACATACAAATGGCACACAGGTATATGAAAAGGTGTTCAGCATCACTGATCATCAGAGAAATGCAAATCAAAACTACAATGAGATATCATCTCACCCCAGTTAAAGTGGTTTTTATCCAAAAGAAAGGCAATAACAAATGCTGTTGAAGATGTGGAAAAAAGGGAACCCTCATACACTGTTGGTGGGAATGTAAATTAGTATAACCACTATGGAGAACAGTTTGCAGGTTTCTTAAAAAGCTAAAAATAGAGCTACCATATGATCCAGCAATCCTGCCACTAGGTATATACCTAAAGGAAAGGACATCAGTATATCAAAGAGATATTTGTACTCCTGTGTTTATTGTAGCACTATTCACAGTAACCAAGATTTTGAAGCAACCTAAGCATCCATAAATAGATGAATGGATAATGAAATGTGGTACATATACACAGTGTATATGAATATACTATTCAGCCATAAAGAAGAATGAGATCCTATTACTTGCAACAACATGGATGGAACTGGAGGTCATTATAAGTGAAATAAGCCAGGCACAGAAAGATAAACTTTGCATGTCCTCCCTTATTTGTGGGAGGTAAAAATTAAAACAGTTGAACTCATGGAGATAGAGAGTAGAATAATGGTTACTAGAGGCTGGGAAGGGTAGTGGGAGTGGGGTTAGGGATGAGCTGGGAATGGTTTATGGGTACAAAAAAATAGGAAGACTGAATAAAATCTGGTAACTGATAGCACAAGGTGACTATAGTCTAATAATTTACTTGTGCATTTAAAGATAACTAAAAGAGTATTAATTGGATTATTTGTAACATAAAGGACAAATGCTTGAGGTGATGGATGCCCCATTTACCCTGATGAGATTTTTTTTTTTTTTAGACAGAGTCTTGCTGTGTTGCCCAGGCTGGAGTGCAGTGGCATGATCTTGGCTCCGGGCAACCTCTGCCTCCCAGGTTCAAGTGATTCTCGTGCCTCAGCCTCCTGAGTAGCTGGGATAACAGGCATGTGCCACCATGCTCTCCCTGGCTATTTTTTGTATTTTTAGTAGAGGTGGGGTTTTACCATGTTGGCCAGACTGGTCTTGACCGGATCTCAAGTGGTCCGCCCACCTCGGCCTCCCAAAGTGCTGGGATTACAGGTGTGAGCCACCTTGCCTGGCCCTGATGTGATTTTTATGTAATGTATGCCCGTGTCAAAATATCCCATGGACTATATATATATATATATATATATACACACACACACACACACACACACACACCCCTACTATGTACCCACAGATGTTAAAAATAAAGAATTTTTAAAAAGTTTAAAAAGTCACGAAATTTTGGGGAAGTTTGATGTGCAGAATTTGATGATTCAATCAAATATGAATATTTTGTTGCTATTAAATAAGGAGGCAAGGTGAAGTGGGTGCACACCTGGAGTCCCAGCTACTAGGGAGGCTGGGGAATAGAGTGAGACCCGTATCTTTAAAAAAAAAATGAGGTTGGTACCTATATACTGATATGGAAGATGTGTGTGATAGAGGAAGTCCTTCGCTTGCATGGTAGTGTGAAACCATAAAAAATGACCCTGCAAGCTAAGATTGTGCAAAGTAATTTTAATTTTTTTGGAGACATGCTGTCACTCTGTTGCCCAGGCTGGAATGCAATGGCATGATCACAGCTCACTGCAGCCTTGACTTCCCCTGCTCAAGCAATCCTCTCACCTCAGCCTCCTGCATAACTGGGACTACAGGCACATGCCACCATGCCTGGATAATTTTTTGTACTTTTTGTAGAGATAGGGCTTTGCCATATTGCCCAGGCTGATCTTGAACTCGTAACCTCAAGCGATCTTCGTGCCTTTGGCCTCCCAAATGGCTTCATGCAAAGCAATTTGAATAATCAATGATCAAAGTTATGATTGTTTTGTGACTGTTAAAAATATTTGTGAAAACATTATATACTCTCAGTATATTTTTATTATAATTTAAATGTTAATACACTAAAATAATAAAAATAATTAAATATTTAGTATACTGTAATTCAAAACATTAGAAACATTAAAAATTAAAGTGTTTTATTTCTTTGTGAGAAACTTGCCAAGGTAGTTTGGACAATGCTTGCCTTATTGTTGTATAACTTACAATATTAGAATAAGAATAATTTCTCTGCCTTTGCAAATTATAATACTCCTGTTCAAATTTGGATTAGCTTCCTACATGGTGTCCTTTGCACTTTCAGTGTTGTTTAATATGATGTCTTTGCTGGCATCACTTCCTCTGAGACATCTTAATCCTTTTATCACAGTCACTTTTCTCATTTATGTTGATAAGTTCTTAGGTATCTTATGTTGATAAGATACCTTTTCTGTGTTCTTCTAGCTGCATATCTAGTCTCTCAAATGGCAGTGTTAACATTCCTATGTTCAGCCATTTCTTCAATAACTCAATTTGAATTTTACTTCCAGTAAAATTTCTCTTTCCTTCCCTCTCTTCCTCTGTCCCTTCTTTCCTTCTTTTTCTTGCAGCAGTTTCATCTTCATTGGCCAGTTCCCATTTCTGATGATCCATTTTCATAAAATGTCATATGGATTTTTCACAGGTAGCAAGAAAGGAACATAACAACCTACTTTATTGTCTGCACATGGATTGCATGACAGATACACAGTGACCAGTCATTGACAGACTGTGGTAGAAGTGACACGTTTGATCACTGATTAGGATGCACATGCATTATTTATGTAGCGGTTTGGGGACTAAGGTGCTAATGGTAAGGTTTGTGCAATTACTCACAATAATGTACCATGGTAACTGAAATGTGAACCATATTGTTGGGGAATTAGTTTTGTTTAATGAAACCATAGTAACTGAAATTCATCAACTTGCAACGTGAGGACTGTCTATATACTGTTAAGTGAAAAACACAAGTTGTAAAACGCAAAAATAAAAATAAAGAAGTTTGGATATGATAGAAAAAAGTTCTGGAAGTATGTATATTAAACCACTAACCATGGTTACCTTAGAAGAGAGAAAAGAAAGATGTGTTGTATGTGTGTGTGTGTGTTGTGCATGTGGGGAAGAATTTTTACTTTTCATTTTATATACATACAGAAGCACTACTCTTCTGTCAGTGGTCAGATAGGTACGTTGAGAAACAGGTACAATGTTAGAATTTGGTAAGGTGAAAATTAAATTACTCTATTTCAGTTACGTTTTATTAGATAAACACTATTACAAAATTTGCAGTTTACTAAAATTTATTGTTGGAATGTGTAAAAGTAATTTAAAATACACACACACACACATATATGCATACACACACACATACACACACACACACACACATATATATATAGAGAGAGAGGCAGGGTCTCACTCTATCACCTAGACTGGAGTGCAGTGTGACAGTCATGGCTCACTGCAGTCTCAGCCTCTGGACTCAGGTGATCCTCCCACTTCAGCCTCCCAACTAGCTGAGACTGTAAGCATGTGCCACTATGCCTGGCTAATTTTTTGATATTTTTTGTTGAGATGGGGTTTTGCCATGTTGCCCAGTCTAGCCTCAAACTCCTGGACTCAAGTGATTTTCTCGCCTTGTTCTCCTAAAGTGTTGGGATCACAGGTGTGAGCCACTGTGCTCACCTATATATTTTTTAAAACCAAAAAATAGCATTATTAATTAACACAATTGAGACAGATGGTAACATTTGGATGAGGTCTGAGAAATAGTAGAAATGTATCAATGTTAATTTTCAGATTTTGATGTTTGTATTATGGACTTATTAAAGAATGTCTTTATTTGTAGTAAAACCCACTAGAGTATTGAAGATAATGGACTATCATGTTGGGAAATTATCCCCGAATGTTTCAGTAAAGTTCTTCATTGTGTTCTTGAACCTTTTCTTTCGATTTGAGATGCTTTACAATAAAGATTAAAAGTAATAAAGGATTAGACATACCAGATACACTATATGATCAATACCAGTAGAAAAATCAGACAATAAAAATAAAACTTATGTGATTTACATATTGGAGCTTGAACAGAAAAGGACATTTAAATAGAAAGGGTCATTTAATATTATTGTGAATAATACATTGTATTAATGTACTAATCCATTGTAACAATTAATTAATACATTGAAGAAATCAGAGGAATTGAGAAAAATAGGGAGAGAGGTGGAGAATTTTATTCTGAAAGTGAAATATACAATATCCAAATTAATAACTCAATAGATTTAGCAGCTGATTAGACACAGTAGAAGACAGGATTGTAGAACTGCATGGCATTAGAAAATATTCAAAATGGATTAAACATACCACCCAGAGATTCAAGAAGCTCTGTGATGCCCAGTAGGATGAATACACAGAAAATCATACCCAGCTACATCATGGAAGAACTGAAAAACAAACAGAAAATCTTGAAAGCAGCCACAAGTGGAAAAGATTCATTATTTTCAAAGTAACAACAATAAGATGAAGATGGATAGTGGGCTTCTCAGTAATAATTACTCAACCCAGAAGACAATAGAATGGCACCTTTAAAATGCTAAAAGAATAACTACCAACCTAGAATTCTATTCCCAGCAAAAAATCCTCAAAAATGGAGGTGTGACTCTTAAATGAAATTTTCTGAGAGAAGCCAGATCCAAGAGGCCGTATATTATATGATGCATTTATATGACATTCTGGAAAAGACAGAACTATAGCAATGGAAAATAAATCAGTGATTACTAGGTATTGGAGGATAGGAGAGGGGTTTGCTATATGGAATGCATGAGAAATTTAGGGGATGATGTAACTCTTCTGTATTATATAGTAGTGGTTCACCACAGCATTCTTCTGCCAAACGTAAAATGACACCATAAAGAGTAAACTGTACTATATGCAAATTTACAAGGATGTGCAGGAGAATTCTAGTGTGGAATTTATACTATGAAAATGTAACAAACTTTCACAAATAGGTAACATAAATACCTCAGTGAGCGGAGTAGGGGGAAAAGAAGTTGACTTAAGTAACTTGGGAAAACGGCATTTTGACGGGATACTGTAAGGCTAAAGACAAAAAGAAGGGTACATAAACAGTGTTTCCTCTCTACTTGGTAAATTTGTTTCTTGAGTGGGTACATGTCAGCAATTCTGAAACTACAGGTATACTAGGGTTGAACAGATAAGCAAATAGATACTGAGAGCTAGGTAGATTTTTTCACTGTTGAAAGAAGTTACAAATAAGCAAAGGGGAAGTCTAGAATGAGCTCTTTGCTGCTGCATTAAAGGTGGAGATATCTCACGCCAGTGAGAATAGTGATTATTAAAAAGTCAAAAAACAACAGATGCTGGCAAGGATGCAGAGAAAAAGGAATGCTTTTACACTGTTGGTGGGAGTATAAATTAGTTCAACCATTGTGGAAGATGGTGTGGTGATTCCTCAAAGATCTGAAGGCAAAAATACCACTTGACCCACCAATCCCATTGTTAGGTATATACCCAAAGAAATATAAATCATTATATTATAAAGATATTAATACATGCACACGTATGTTCATTGCAGCACTATTCACAATAGTAAAGACATGGAATCAACCTAAATGCCTATGAGTGATAGACAGGATAAATAAAATGTGGTATGTACACAGCATGGAATACCATGCAACCGTAAAAAGGAACAAGGTCATGTCCTTTGCAGGGACATGAATGGAGCTGAAAGCTGTTATCCTCAGCAAAGTAATGCAGCAACAGAAAACCAAACACTGCATATTTTCATTTATAAGTGGGAGCTGAATGATGCAAACACATGGACACATGGTGGGGAACAACATACACTGGGGCCTATTGGGGCAGGGATGGGGAGGGAGAATATCAGGAAGAAGAGCTAATGGATGCTGGGCTTAATACCTAGGTGATGGGTTGATCTGTGCAGCAAACCACCATGGCACACCTTTACCTATGACTATGTAACAGACCTGCACATCCTGCACATTCTGCACATGTATCCTGGCACTTAAAGTTGAAAAAAAAAAAAAAAAAAAGGATTGGGCTGGGCGGGGTGGCTCATGCCTGTAATCCCAGCACTTTGGAAGGCCAAGGCGGGTGAATCACCTGAGGTCAGGAATTCAAGACCAGTGTGGCCAACATGGTGAAACCCCATCTCTACCAAAAATACAAAAATTAGTTGAGTGTGGTGGCGCACTCCTGTAGTCCCAGCTACTTGAGAGGCTGAGGCAGGAGAATTGCTTGAACCTGGGAGGCAGAGGTTGCAGTGAGCCAAGATCACACCACTGCACTCCAGCCTAGGGCAACAGAGTGAGACTCCATTAAAAAAAAAAAAAAAAAAAAAGAATTGGAGATATCAGTATGAATTCATGGTTTAATTATATACAGATAGCAAGATAAATATAGACATGTGTATACATGGGTTAGCGTATATACATATATTTTCTAGCTTTCTCTGCTGAGGGGGCCTAGAAAAACTGACACCCAGATCTTGGGATCTAAATATTATTATCTAGTAAAAGAAACCAGGACTTCTAGTAAAAGGAACCAGGAGACGTGACTTATTTCAGGGCTGGGCATCTTGTAGTGCTGGAAAGTAAGGAAGTACTTAAAATGATGTCAAAAGGATACACAAGACAGCCTGAAAGAGCTCCCATGGTTAAAACTGGAGCAATTTGAACCACAAAATAATGATATTATTGGATCCCCTATTAATATAAATAAATGATTAAATAGATAAATTGGGGAGAGGGGAATTTATTTATTTATTTATTATTATTTTGAGACAAGGTCTTGCTCTGTTACCTAGGCTGGAGTGCAATGGTACAGCCATGGCTCACTTGCAGTCTTGACCTCCTGGGCTTAAGCAATCCTGCTATCTCAGCCGCCAGAGTAGCTGGAACCACAGGTGGCACCATCATGTCTGGTTAAATTTTAAATTTTATGTATAGATGAGGTCTCCTTATGTTGCTCAGTCTTGTCTCAAACTCATGGGCTCAAGCGATCCACCTGCCTTGGCCTCCCAAAGTGCTGGGATTACAGGTGTGAGCCACCACACTCAGCTGGGAAAAATATTTACAAAAGAATTTCAGCTACTAAATGTAGGAGGAAAAGGAGAAATGGAAAAATAATCCTTAGAAAATCACAGTAATAATTGCTGCAGGCCAGGCACAGTGGCTCACTCCTGTAATCCCAGCACTTTGGGAGGCCGAGGCAGGTGGATCACAAGGTCAGGAGTTCAAGACCAGTTTGGCCAAGATGGTGAAACCCCATCTCTACTAAAAATACAAAAACTAGCCAGGCATGGTGGCGGGTGCCTGTAATCCCAGCTACTCGGGAGGCTGAGGCAGGGAATTGCTTCAATCCAGGAGGCGGAGGTTGCAGTGAACCGAGATCATGCCACTGCCTTCCAGCCTGGGCGACAGAGTGAGACAACATCTCAAAAAAAAAAAAAAAAAAAAAAAAAAAATTGCTGCAGGCAGTATCCACTGATGAATGCCAAATTTGATGGCTGAAACTTTAAGGCAATACAAGGTAGTCACACAGTCACACAATATTTTTTCCAGATTATTTAGTAATTTACTATAGTGATTTTATATCTTGTTCAAAATTGTTTGCTATTCCTCCCTCCAGGAAGCAGAGCTTAATTCTATGCCCTAACACCCCACCCTATTGTGAATAAGTGACTTGTTTCTAATGACTAGAATATGTAAGGGAAAAAATACTAGGTTTACAGTGGAGATACCTGGAAGACACTACCTTAACTAAATGATTAAAGTTAAAATCTCCAGAAATAATTCATGTTGGTATCAGTGATTCACATGAATATCAAATATTCATGATGCGATGTGATGAAAAGGAAACTTTATTCTCTATGACATTCTTCCCCCACACCTAGTATAATCATGAAAAAATATCAGACAAGCCCCATTTGAGGGACATTCTACAAGATACCTCAATAATACTCTTCAAAAGTGTCAAAATCAGTAAAAACAAGGAAAGACTGAGAAACTTTGACAGAATGGAGGAATCTAAGGAGACACGATGACTAAATGCAATGTGGTAACCTGGACTGGATCCTGGAACAGATACTGGTGGAAAAAGTAGTGAGATCTGAAATAAACTCTGTGCTCTAATTAATAGTGTAGTACCAATGTTATTTTCTCAGCCTTTGATAAATGTATCATTGTAACCTAAGATGTTAACATTAGGGGAAGCTGGGTGAAGAGTATACAGGAACTCTCTACTATCTTTGCAACTTTTCTGTAAATCTAAAATTGTTTCACAATAAAAAGTTTAAAAATATTAGGACTTTGAAACAGTGAAAATTCAATAGATAGTACAGTACAAATTGAATACGGTTTCTTTTTTATTTTTAAGAGATATTAAGCAAGCAAACTATATTTGGTGGCTCATTTAACATTTAGTGAGGACTTATTATGCCAAGTTTTAGCGCTTATTATAGTATCATGCAAAAAAAAAGGTGTGCACAAGATATTCTGAAAGTATGGATAAGGAAATGCATAACTTTACTGGAGGATTGAGGGAAGCTTCATGGAAGGAATAACTCATTTGGGACGTGATGGATGAGTAGGAATTTTGGATCAGTCTTACCAAGGATTTATTAGTTGTGTTAAACTTTTCGAGGAATTAAGTTTTGGCTTTGATTCTCTCCATTGTATATTTGTTTTATGTTTTGTTAATATCTGCTGTTATCTTCATTATTTCATTCCTTTATTTTATTTAATTGGCTGTTATTTTTGTTTTAAAATTGTAGAGATGTGTATTTAGCTTATTTAGGCATTTATAAGACTATAAATTTTCCTCAATATAGCTTCAGCTGGATCCTAATTTTTATATATTGTGTTTTTATTATTCAAATTATTTTCTAATTTTCTTATAATTTAGTTCTTCAACATATGGGCTATTTAGAAGTATACTTCTTTTAAGAATATTTGAGTATTTTATTTTTTGCCAACTTAAAAAATTGATTTTTAGCTTATTTCTACTGTATCAGATAATATAGTCCATATAATTGCAGCCACTTAATATATGTAGAGATTTGCTTTCTGGCCAAGCATATAATTGATTTTGGTAAATATTCTAACACTGATTAATTTGAAAAGAATGTGTATTCTGCATTTTCTTAGGTGCAGTGTTCTGTGAATATGAATTATATAGATCAACTTTGTCAGTCTTGTTAAAGTCTTCTATATTATTACTGTTTATTTTGTCTATATTTTCCATATTTTTTCTCTCTGTTTCAGTCTAGCTATTTTTTTCTGTCCTTTCACTTTACTAATCCTCTCTTCAATTTGTCTAATCTGCTGATAAACTCAATCTATTGTGTTCTTAATTTGATTTATCATATTTTTCAGTTCTAATATTTCGATTTGGTTTGTCTTTTATAATTTTCAGTCCTCTGTGGAAATTCATTTTGTTATATATTTCCTTGAGCATGTTAATCACATATGTTTTAAAGTCTATGTCAATAAATCCAATATCTGGATTTCTTGTAGATCCATTTCTATTGTCTCTCTTTTTCTCTTGGTTTTTGGTCATTTGACCTTATCTTCGGTGAAATAGAGGAAATTTTGATTCAGTGACTGACTTTGTGCATGAAAAATTGTAAAGGAAATTTGAGGCTTTGGATGGTATTATCTTTCTTTAGAGAGATTTACTTTTGCTTCTGGAAGTTGGAGTTGGGCAGATTATTTTACTAGTCAGAGATTGAGTTACCTGGAAGCTGTTTTCATCTTTGTGAGGAGTAGTTTATTTCCACTTTCTACTCTAAGAGTGTAGCTCTTGGAGTTCCAACTAAAATTCTAGGATATTTGCCAGAGTCCCTCCTCCTTGGCGGGCCCGGAACCCTAAGCCTATCCTCATAAGACTGCTGGTGGATCTGCCTGTTTCTCAGCCTCTAGTGAACTATCAGATGCTGATTATCAGGATTACTTCTTTATGGTTCTCTTCTCTGTATGATCTTGGAGATGTATTCTACATCATCAGTCTTTTTGCAGGATCATGAAATTGTAGAAATTTAGAGATGAAAGTGACCTGAGATACCTTCTAGACCAACCTAAAACCCAGAGACTCATACTGACATCTCCCCATTCCTTGTCCAGTGCTCTTCCATTGACATGTATAAGTTAGCTGAAATGAATAAAGTTATTAACATAAAATTGAGTTATATTGTAAAGGGTTAGATAGCAAAATGTCTTTAGTTGTAATGAGCAAAACACGTAAGTGTTTTATAAGCTAGAAGGTAGGACAACAAGATATAGTAGTCTCTTCTTATTTTTATGGGGGTAAGTTCTAGGACCTGCAGCAGATGCCTGAAACCTCAGATAGCATCACACTCTGTGCAATGTATACTGTTTTTCCCTACGTGCACATACCTGTAATGAAGTTTAATTTATAAATTATGCATATAAGAAGTTAAAAACAGCTAAAATAGAACAATTATAGCAATATACTATAATAAAAATTATGCAAATGTGGTCTCACTTTCTGTCAAAATATCTTATTGTATTATATTAACCTATTTTTGGACAATGGTTGACTGCAGGTAACTGAAACCTCAAAAAGTGAACCCATGGATAAGGGGGGATTACTTAAAAGTAAAAAAAAAAAAAAAAAAAAAGACATCTTCTTAATTTGCTAAACTATATTTCACTTCTTAACTGTATAGTAATTAATAAAAGAGGGGACATTACTCATTTTTTTCTGTATTAACCTAAAATGCTAATAATATTTGAAAAAAATGGAATGTTTAAAATTTATAATGATCTACCAATTAACAGTCCGAATCAACAAAATAGTTTATATTGAATCCACAATATGTGCATTTTAGAAGTTAGACATCATTTTTGATACATGTCCTTATCACATAGATAGAATTACTGATAAGGAGTGGGGATGCACAGTAATATAGCACAGAAGTAACAAGTAACAGACACCTTCCTTCAGAATTCAGGCAGTTGGCACGTGATATGAGTAGGGCAGGAATTTTTTTGACCTGGAAAGCCTATATCTTCAGTTCAACCTACATCTGCCATTCAGTTCCAAGTAATTATTGGCATGTAGAAAAATAAGCTCTGTGCTATCCAGCTTTTTCAGTTATTGAAGAGAACCTAGAAATCCAGATTTCAGCATGAAATCTACTGGATTCTAAAAATAGGAAGTAAGTTGAAAGTTTTAAAACAAAACATAGGCCGGGCGCGGTGGCTCACGCCTGTAATCCCAGCACTTTGGGAGGCCGAGGCGGGCGGATCACAAGGTCAGGAGATCGAGACCACGGTGAAACCCCGTCTCTACTAAAAATACAAAAGATTAGCCGGGCGCGGTGGCAGGCGCCTGTAGTCCCAGCTACCCGGGAGGCTGAGGCAGGAGAATGGCGTGAACCCAGGAGGCGGAGCTTGCAGTGAGCCGAGATCGCGCCACTGCACTCCAGCCTGGTGGACAGAGCGGGACTCCGTCTCAAAAAAAAAAAAACAAAAAACAAAACAAAAAAAACAAAAACAAAAACAAAAAACATATTTCTGAGCCAAATCATCTCTACAATGGGGATAAAAGATCTCTACCACAAATCTTTTAGGCTTTTAAATTATGCATTAATTTGATAACCTTTTATAAGCCATTTCTCAATCTATGCCTTAAGAGAATTGAAAATGTAATGGGCATCACATGCCATGCAAATTAATGACTATACTATCACATAGTGTGTATTATTATGTATCATAATAGAATCATGAGCAAAGTGTTAGGGTAGTTCAGAAAGGGCACATTAAATTTGTTAAATATCCAAAGAATAAATTTTTGAATTCTAAATTAGCAGTAAATAAAAGTCAGTGGAGTTTTGAGTGGTTTAAAATAATGACTTTCTAAGAAAAGTATGAGGGAAAACTGGGTAATTAATGGTATTTGTGGTAAATAACATTAAGCAGCATTTCAATACCCCATAAAATTAAAAACGGTATGGATAGAATCATACCCCTTTCTGATCATTATGATTTGTAGAATGTATATCTTTATACCACATGGAAAACGGATAAAATGGTTTAGCCACATTGCAGAAAAATAGCATTAGAATAATGCTTGTACTAGAGTAGGATTTTATTAACTTTATGCTTTCTGTTAAAAATTGTTATTTAACTTTTTATTAGAGCCTTAATTTTTCTTCTGTTTATTCCTTTAAGGCTGCTTTAAAAAGTTATTAATAAAAATTATTATTAAATGTCAATGAGAAAAAAAATTTAATAAAAATGTTATCTCTAACTTCAATAAAGTACCTAGAATACAGAATCTTAAAAGTGTTTATTTTTTATTAGATGCCTTAGGACTACAAGGATATAAGTGTTTTTATAAAAACAATAAAAGAGGAGTAATTTGATGGTTTATTTACTCTTTATAACCTTTAGAAAGCGTCATGCCTTTTTTAAAGTGTTTGCTTCAGGCTGTAGTTTTACAAGATGGGCTATGTATTGGTCAGGCCTCTTCAATTCTTGACCCTGAACAGATTTAGGTACATACACCAGGCACATGTCCAAGCAGCCAAAATTGTAACTGGGTACTTGTACATTCCTTTTCAAACTCATAAGCCACCTCCTACGAAATTGCTCGACTCAGTTTCTCATGTTGTCTAAGAAAATACTAATCACTCTTCCAGATAGTTTCTTGGTCTGAAAAGTACTCAAGATAAATATTTCTAACATTCATGGGCTAGTCTAAAAGTTTATATTTAAACAAATCTCTTTCTTAATAGTATTTAAACTACTATTTTCACATTTGTCAACTTAATCTATGACAAAGATTTCTGGTATAGAAAAGTGTCTATTAGTATTAGAACATTCATAGCAATTCTTAAATTCTTTTGTTTTTCATTCAACAAATATTTCTAGTTTTTATTTTGAGACATTTTACCAAATAACCAGATTGTGCTTGCATATTTAACATAGGTAAAATGATTTTGAATGGTTTCCTAAATTTGAGGGGATATAAAGATTAATTTCTGAAGTTTTTGAAGGAAAGGAATATGTATCATAACAACCCATACTGTTCTGCAGCATCCACAATCTCTTCAAGGTAATGTAATGCAGCATTTAAGAGACTTTGGAGACAGATGATCTGAGTTCGAATACTGGCTCTGCCGTTTACCTCCTGTGTGACTTTAGGCAAGCTATTTACCCTCTTGCTATCTCAGGTTCCTTATGTATACAATGGCAATAGTAAGAGAACCTACCTCATATTATGTCCAAGATTAAATTAATCAATAAATATAAAGTACTTAGAACAATATCTAGATCATGGTAAGACCTCAGAACCCACTCTAACCAATGAAAGAGAAGTCGTTAAAAGAGAACCAGACCTACATGATCAAAACAGTATCTTGTACATTTTCAGTCCAGCTGCTTTGAGAAGAGATGCATGTTTTATGTACAGTCCTTCCCAGAACAAATGTATATATGTACATTTATTTCCTTTTTCAATATGTTTTGATAATAGAAAGGTATTACTGTAGGAGATTGTAATCTCTCATCATTTATGTATCTTGTAGTATATACTGTTGGTAGGGATTTCCTCCCTTCTTCCAGGTTGGAAAAACCCTAATTGTGTCATAGGGTCCACCTCTCATGAATGTGAGTCAGATAAGTCCTCACTGGTATTAATCACCTATAAAGATCCAATGTACTTCCCCTGTCAATGACTGGCTTAGGAGAGGGTATGTGACCCAGTTATGGCCAATGAAATACTAGGGAATGCGTGTTGGGAAGCTTCTGGGAAAAGTTTTGTTAACCTTTTATTAAGAGAGTATACTTTTTCTACTACAAGATGTTCTCTGACTTGTCATTAATGCCTAAAAGGAAAGTAACAATTTTGCAACCATGAGGGGTGGAAAGCATGATGAAAATCACTGATAATGGCAAAATGGAAAGATGGGCAGAATCATAGTATTGATGATATTGTTGAGTGGGCCTCTGAAATAGTCAATTGTAGAAGCACTCTACATTTAAACTGTTGTTCATATGAGATGCTAACTCCCATAAGCCATTGTGAGCTGGATTTTGTTGTTACTTGCTGCTAAAAAAGTTCTAAATGAGACAACTTTCATGAAAGTCTACCTTTGAGTAACATAGCATAAGTGTGTATATGTGTATATATGTATAATAAATCAAAGGACATGAAAGTGAGTCATAGGCCAGGCGTGGTGGCTCACGCTTGTAATCCCAGCACTTTGGGAGGCCCAGGTGAGCGGATCACGAGGTCAGGAGATGGAGACCATCCTGGCTAACACAGTGAAACCCCGTCTCTACTAAAAATACAAAAAATTAGCCAGGTGTGGTGGTGGATGCCTGTAGTCCCAGCTACTCGGGAGGCCGAGGCAGGAGAATGGCATGAACCCGGGAGGCGGAGCTTGCAGTGAGCTTAGATCCGGCCACTGCACTCCAGCCTGGGCGACAGAGCGAGACTCTGTCTCAACAAAATAAATAAATAAATAAATAAAAATAAAATAAAAGAGTGAATCATAGAAAAATATTTTCATTTAAAAAGCACGTATTTTATCTGTTAATATCTACTCTTTGGTTTCTCTCCAACATGTTGTTATGAAAGTTGTCAAACACACAGCAAAACTGAAAGAATTTTTCCAGTGAACACTCATACAACATTAACATTTTACTATTTTTGCTTTATCACATATCTATGTATCCCTCTTTTGACTTCATTCTGATGATTTCAAAGTAAATTGCAGACATCAGTATACTTCCTCCTGATATTTAAAATGAATATCATGGGCCGGGCGCAGTGGCTCATTCCTGTAATCGCATCACTTTGGGAGGTTGAGGTGGGCAGATCACCTGAGGTCAGGAGTTCCAGACCAGCCTGGCCAACATGGTAAAATCCCGTTTCTACTAAAAATATAAAAATTAGCCGGGCATGGTGTCATGCACCTGTAATCTCAGCTATCTGAAAGACTGAGGCAGGAGAATTGCTTGAACCTGGGATGCGGAGGTTGGAGTTAGCCGAGATCGTACCACTGCACTCCAGGCTGGGTCTGGGTGACAGAGCGAGACTCTGTCTCAAAAAATAAAAAATAAAATAAATATCATTACAAAGAGTTTACTATTTCTCTACAGCGTTTTTCCTTATACTAAAGCTTATATACAATGAAATGTACACATCTTAGCTGTACATTCAGTGAGTTTTGACAGATGAATACACTTGTATAATTGAAACCTTATGAAGATGTAAAATATTCTCATCAACCCAGAAAGCTCCCTCATCCCTCTTTCCAGGCAAATTCTATCCTTAATGCCCACCCCAAGGGATGATTACTCTCTTGATTTTTTACCAAACTCAATTAGTTTTATTTGTTCCGCCATTTCATTTAAATGGAATCATCATTGTGTATTGTTTTGGGTAAGGGTGCTTTCACTCAGCATGTTTTTAATTAATTTATGTTGTATATATTAGCATACAAATTCTATAAATGCTTTTCAAAGTGTATACTTATATAATTCATTTTCTCTGATGTGATTATAAGTTGCATTTTAAATTTTGGTTTCTGCATATTCATTGTTAAAATACAGAAATGTGACATTGTTTTTTGTGTGTTAATCTTGTATCCTGTGACCTTGTTAAATTCACTTACTGGTTCTGGGAGTTTTTTTGTAGGTTCCTTGGTATTTTCTATGCATACAATCATATCATCTGCAAATAGAGGTAGTTTTATTTTGTCCTTTCCAATCAGTTTGTTTGTTTGTTTATGCCTTATAGCAGTGGCTAAAACTTTCAGTATTATATTTAATAAGAATGATGAGAATAGACATCCCTGCATTGTTTCTGATCTTAGAGTGAAAGCATTCAATCTTTCACCATTAAATATGATGCTAAATGTAGGGCTTTTGTAAATGTTCTTTACAAAAAGCAAGGATAATATCTTTTATTCCTAACTTGTTCAGAGTTTTTATCAAGAATAGATGTTGAATTTTGTTAAGTGCTTTTTCTGTGTCAGTTGATACAATCATATGATTAGCGTATTGATGTAATAAATTACACTGATTGATTTTCAACTGTTGAACCAGCTTTGCATACCTGCAATGAATTCCACTTGTTGTGGTGTATAATTTTAAAATTACATTGTTGGATTCTATTTGCTAATATGTTATTAAGGATTTTTGCATCAAAATTTGTGAGAAATATTGGTCAGAGTAATCCCTTTGTGCTGTCTTTGGTATTGGTATTATGGTAAATAGGTCTGATAAAATCAGTATGTGTTTCCTCCTCTTCTACTTTTCTGGAAGAGACTGTGTAAAAGTGGAGCTAATTCTTCAAATATTTGGTAGTATTCTCCAGTGAAACCATCTGGGCCTGAAGATTTCTTAGACTTTTTATTAAAAACTCAACTCTTTTAATAGTTACAGGGCTATTTAGATTGTATTATCTTGGTTGAGTTTTGATAGTTTGTGGCTTTCGAGACATTGGCCAATTTCTCTAAGTTGCCAAATTTATGACTGTGAAGTTTTTTTTAGCATTTGCTTATTATCTTTTTAATAGTTACGTTTTTGTACATGGTTTCTTTTAGCTCTTTGACCATATTTAAAATAGTTTGATTAAAAGTTTTATGTATTTTTCTTGTAAATTTGTTTGAGTTCTTTGTAGGTTCTGGATATTAGCTCTTTGTCAGATGAGTAGATTGCAAAAATTTTCTCCCATTCTGTAGGTTGCCTGTTCACTCTGATGGTAGTTTCTTTTGCTGTGCAGAAGCTCTTTAGTTTAATTAGATCTTATTTGCCAATTTTGGCTTTTGTTGCCATTGCTTTTGGTGTTTTAGACAGTGAAGTCCTTGCCCAACCCCATCAAAAAGTGGGCAAAGGATATGAACAGACACTTCTCAGAAGAAGACATTTATGCAGCCAACAGACACATGAAAAAATGCTCATCATCACTAGCCATCAGAGAAATGCAAATCAAAACCACACCAGTTAGAATGGCGATCATTAAAAAGTCAGGAAACAACAGATGCTGGAGAGGATGTGGAGAAATAGGAACACTTTTACACTGTTGGTGGGACTGTAAACTAGTTCAACCATTGTGGAAGACAGTGTGGCGATTCCTCAAGGATCTAGAACTAAAAATACCATTTGACCTAGCCATCCCATTACTGGGTATATACCCAAAGGATTATAAATCATGCTGCTACAAAGACACATGCACATGTATGTTTATTACGGCACTATTCACAATAGCAAAGACTTGGAACCAACCCAAATGTCCATCAATGATAGACTGGATTAAGAAAATGTGGCACATATACACTATGGAATACTATGCAGCCGCTAAAAAGGATGAGTTCAGTGTCCTTTGTAGGGACATGGATGCAGTTGGAAACCATCATTCTCAGCAAACTATCTCAAGAACAGAAAACCAAACACCTGCATGTTCTCACTCATAGGGGGGAACTGAACAATGAGAACACTTGGACACAGGAAGGGAAATACCACACACTAGTGCCTGTTGTGGGGTGGGGGGTGCAGGGAGGGATAGCATTAGGAGATATACCTAATGTAAATGATGAGTTAATGGGTGCAGCACACCAACATGGCACATGTATACATATGTAACAAACCTGCACATTGTGCACATGTACCCTAGAACATAAAATAATTTTTTAAAAGTTTTATGTCCAATTTCTGGGCTTCCTAAAGTATAATTTCCATTAATGTTTTTCCCTTATAATGGGCTACTCTTTGTTTTTTCTTTGCATGCCTTGTAACTTTTGTTGAAAACATTTTGGATATATGGCAGCTCTGGAAATCAGACTCTTCTCACTTTCTAGGGTTCTTGCTTCTTGTTGTCTTTGTTTAGTGTGTATTTGAACTAATTTGTAGTCTGTTGTCTTTGTTGTGTGTGGCTACTGACTTTGCTGTTAGTAGTCAGCTAGTGATTGCAGAGATTTCTTTAAATAATACCAAAGGAACCAAAGGGGAAAAAAAATCTCCTAGTTTTTGCAGAAGAGCTCTGTGTATGTTTGTTGAGGCACACCTTCAATACTTAAACCGGGTAGTTTTCTACTCTGCCTGTTAAAGTTTTCAGCAGAAGCTTCAGATTTCTCTAGTGATACCTTATGTTTATGATGTGGGCGAATTCAGGAGTATTACATTATTTTAAACAAATCCAGAGAGTATTTCTAAATGACTGCTTCCTGCTTGGCATTGGGCCTCCCCACTTGACTTTGAATCTTCTCTTTGTCTTGCTTCCCAGAGAAACTCTGTCTTTGCAGTTCTCCTTGCTGTATCTCCTTGTTCTTTTTACTTGATGCTTATTGGCATGGTGGTGGTAGAAGATAGGGGAAGAAGGGCATTCTCTGATATTCTCATTAAACCTTAGTCTTAGGTGAACCTGAGTCTCAGGATGAGATCTTCATGAGTGTTTGGTCCCTCCTTCGTATGTAATGCTGGGCCTAGCATGTATCCCTGCCCCTCTCACAATGAAAGAACTGTTGTTGCCTTGTTTTCCCAGTCCTCCTCTTCCCAATTGCTGCTTAAAGTAGATAAGGAAGATAGGTCTGCCTAGGTAGAATTTTTAGTGATGACTTTTGGTCCTCTTGCCTAGCTGCAGAGGGTTTCCACTAGTGCTTTTAGCTATAGTTTCTGTTGCCCTCCCCTCTGCAGATTAAGGGTTTTGATCTGTAGAGGAAATAGGGAAGATGGCTTGTGAGTGCTCTTCCCCTGCATAGCCAGTGCTGCAGGGGAAAGTTTTTATAGGATTTTTCTCAATCTTTTCTGTAAGCACCTGGTGTGTTTCCTAGAAGAAAAGCCTGCTAGAAAGTGTAAATCTCTCTATTTCAGGAGATTCGTATTTTTACAGTAGCCTACATTCTACCTTTAGCAATTTAATAAGGACTTTTCATTGAAGCTTCTTACCAGTCCTCGGTAGCTTATGTCCCAGGTAAGCAAATGTCAGGATTCCGTTTCTCTAGGCATGTGTCTCTATCCAGATTTTGGGTACTTGATTGATCTGGGACCTCAGTTCTATGATGGACTTGTCTATTTAATTTGCAGTTTGTCTAGATTTTTTTCTTATTGTAAAGGTGGGAGTATGCTATTTCTATATCTATATCTCTCCAGAAAGAGCTGAAACTGGAAGTTTTGAAGTCTTTATTTTTATAGCACTTTTCTTTTTTCTTTCTGACTTAGGAAGCAGAAATTCATTATGAAGAGCAGATTGGTAAAATTATTGTGGAGACACAGGAACTTAAATGGCAAAAGGTAAGTGATTGGTTAAGACTTTGTGTCCCCAGCCAAATCTCATCTTGAATTGTAATCAATATAACTCCCACATGTCAAGGGAGAGACAAGGTGGAGGTAATTGAATCATTTGGGTGGTTTCCCCATGCTGTTCTCCTGATAGTTCTCATGAGATCTAATGGTTTTATAAGGGGCTCTTCCCTCTTCGCTCAGCACTTCTCCTTTCTGTCACCTTGTAAAGAAGGTGCCTTGCTTCCCCTTCTCCTTCCATCATGATTGTAAGTTTCCTGAGGCCTCCGCAGCCATGCTGAACTGTGAGTCAATTAAACCTCTTTCCTTTATAAAGTACCCAGTCTTGGGCAGTTCTTTATAGCAGTATGAAAGCTGACTAATACAGTGAGTATTTTTTTCTCTCAGATTAGTATTTATAGCATCTATTTAAAAATGTATTCTAATCCTTATTGCCAAGTTAATTTTTAAATTTTCTAACAGATCCAGGGGTTCGTGGATTATTTAAATAAAATCTCAAGAAAATCCCAACTAAAGCTGTTGGTAACATTTAGGCTTCCAGAAAACTGAGAATAAGAATTTTGTTCAGGCTTTTTGATACAGCACTGTGAATAACTCTGAAAACTATTTTACATCTGAGAAACACATTGTGTGCTATAGGGGAGTGAGAATATTTTGAAAGCAATGAAACCTCATAAGTAGTACCATATTTTCCCGGGGTGTTATTACATAATGTAACCAAATATTAAAAAATAGTGTCAGCTCTTATTTTCTCCGTAGCTTGTCTGTATTGAAGCATTTATGATAGTGCTTCTTCTGCTGTTCCATCAGAGTAATCTTAACAACTAAAACCTGGAAGTGTAATTATGCTGATTTCTGTTCTCATTGTTTGGTAATATTGAAACAGGAATTGGGGGTAACATCAGAATCAGAAGTCAGGTGATAGTGGATAGACCAAACCAGAAATAATTGAAATTTCGAGGTTAGACAGATCCAAAGGTTGTGCAGATTATGGGAGTAAAATCAGGGTTGAATTATGTGAAGGACAAGTATGAAACAGACCTATCTGTGGAGGGAAAGAATATGGAGGGAAAGAATAGGTAAATACTAAGTACAACTAATTTTCAAGGAGATTTTAAAATGTAAAGTTATATCTTATTTTTGCATAGAGCTAACAGCATAAAGTTATCACAATCCCTAAGGTAATCAGTAAGTTTAATGAACCCAATTCAACAACCAACTGCAGTGAGTAGCTCACACCTGTAATCCCAGCACTTTGGTAGGCCAAGGCAGGAGGGTTACTTGAGGCCAGGAGTTCAAGACCTGGGCAACATAGTGAGACCTTGTCTCTATTTAAAAATACATATATTAGCAGGACATGGTGGCATGTGCCTGTAGTCCTAGCTCCTCGAGAGGCTGAAGTGGGAGGATCACTTGAGCCCAGGAGTTTGAGACTGTAGTGAGCTATGTTTGTGCCATTGCACTCCAGCCTGAGTGCAGAGTGAGACACTGTCTCTAAAAATAAATAAATCCAATTTACAATGTCAAGAACATATTTAGGGTACTTAAGCTTATTCTAAGGTTTATGTGGAAATAAACATGTAAGAGTGACTGGGAAATTTTTTAAAAAGAAGGGAATGAAATAGTCATACTTGATTCTTAAACATAATATAAATTGTCATAATTAAAGTAGCTTGGTGCAGTGTACATAGTTATTTAGTAAAACACAACAGAATCTAGAAATAGATCCAAATACATAATTTAGTGAATGTTAACGGTGGCTTTTAAATCAGTGGGGAAGAACAGATTATTTGAGAAATGGTATTAGAGCGGGATTTCATCTGAAGAAAAAGCCAGATTCCTACCTTTACCAACTTTTAGAAAAACAAGAACTTTCATTTGTTGTTAGCAGTGTAAATTAGAACTGCCTTGTTGCATTCCCTCAAATATCACCAAAGAACTTGTTAATAAAGCAGGTGTGTTTATTGAAACTCATTGCAATAAGTGAAAACACTACAGAGTCTTAGTACTTTCAAAAGGTGCAAATCAGTATTGGACTACGTAGAGGGTTATAGGGTCTAGGTGCAAGTAGATTTAGGCAGTTCTTTTAAGGCAGGACGTTGATGGGAATTGGGCAAATTTTGTAATGTAGTATTTAGGATTGTGAATGTAGCAACATTGAGGCTCTTGAAGCTACTCTTGAGAATAGTTGTTTGATAAACTAGATGTTTACCCAAATAAACCATTGTCTCAGATAAGTTGTTTTGCAGCAGTTGTCTGAAACAAACAGTGATATAATTTATTGGTTTTTATAGTCTTATATTTACTGGGCAAAGATTTCCTGGAACAAAAACTAAGTTGTGTTGACACAGGTATTCTCAGTTCTCACTCCAAATATCTCTGTTATATTGATGCAGGTGGTTTCAGTTCTCAGTCCCCTTTTGCTTCTTCAACCTGAGCTGGAAAAAAAATAAACCATTATTATTTAGGATGTGATCAATCAAGATTTATGCTGCTTGATGAAGAGTCATGATGACGTGTAGGTGGTTTCTGGTGGTGTGTGTGTGTGTGTGTGTGTGTGTGTGTGTATCAGTTTTTCCTTTTGTTGGATCATAATTTGTTGGATCATTTTATAGGACAGTGGCTATGCAACAGTATTTAAGACTCCAGAAGTCACACTTCTGAACACACCAACATGGAAAAACACTAAGGAAAAGTTTATTATCAGAACTTGTAGATCACTTTTAAGCCAGCAGCCAGGAATACCTATATTAAACCAAGAGAACAGAGGCCATCCCCAAATCAAAAATTTCCATTAGTAATTGTACTCACACCATAGAGTGGCCAAGAATATAGAGAGCAATATTAAGGATAAGGGTGTCTGAAACCATCATGGTTAATAAATGATATGTTTTTACTCACTTAAGGGGCTGGATTAAGAAAGGGGAAAGAAAGTATCTCAGAAAATAAAGAACAAAAGCCTGCAAATAAAAGCATTGCAATCTTTGGCTCTGATTATCTAGGTAGGGTATTAGCAAGCTTTTTATGTAAATAGCCGTCTAGTAAATATTTCAGGCTTTGTGGACGGCATGGTCTCTGTCACAGCCACTCAACTCTGTTGTTATAGTGTAAAAGCAGCCACGGACAGTACTTACATGAATCAGCATGGCTATGTTCCTATAAAACGTTATGGACACTAAAATTTATATTTTATACAATATTCAGGTGATTTGAAATGTTATTCTTTTTTTATTTTTCTTTTTAACCCATTAAAAATATAAAAACCGTTCTTGGTTCATGGTCCATATAAAAACAGACTCTGTAGGTCTTGGGTAGAGGCTGTCTTGATCCATACCTCTTGAATGGTAGCTGTTTCTTTCTGAAGATGTCTGCTTCTGAAGCTTTCTCAAGACTCCTTAGATTTAAATTTCTTGATGGAATGGCATTCTGTGTATTAGTGAAACCTAGCGTCTGTTCATCTGGGAGACATGAATTCAAGGATCTATTCCCTGGGGGTTTAGCCACTGTGCTAGCAGTCAAAGTTCTTGGTAGGATTATTTCCAATATGGTTTCAGGATGTTTGTTTTTCCTCTCTGAGGTCATTTCCAGAAGACACTATCTCTGAGCTTTTGGTCATGTAGAAGAAAAGCAACTTTTATCTGTTTGTGATTAGACTCTGAAACATATTACATTAGTCCCTTGGAGTACTTTGCCACATTTGTCTGAAGTAAAGAAATGTCCAAAATGAAGGGCGAAGTAGCCAACTTCATAGGGCAAACTCTTAAGTTTATATGGTAAAAGCCAGTGAATGTAGGGGAGTATGGACTTCATGATGTTATGAGTTAGAGGTAACCTTCTTGGTCATGGAAGTTTAAGAGTGTCAGATACGGTGTGCCATTAGTCCTCTCTACTTTTCTTCAAGTTTGAGGATGATGGGGGCAATGAATTTCTAAGTAAATGACAAGGTTTTGCAAAGTTCTGTAATGACAGTCCCAGTAAAATGAGTAACCCAGTCCCTGGAGATCCTCAGGTTGTAAACACAAAATCAAGTAATTTTTTTTTCTACTCACAGAACTGTAGCTCTCTGGCAAAGTTTTAGTTCATCCTGAGAAGATGGAAGCAATGATGAACATATTCAGAATGCGTGCTAGGGGTTAATTTTAGGAAATCCATTTGGAAGTGTTTATAGGGACCCTAAGGCTTGGATTTACAAGGATAACAGTTTTACCAGGACAGTGCTAATGACAGCTGTACACCAGAGACATCCTCAGCAATTTTAGTAAAATTTCACCACCAATGCTAATTGAGTATAATGTTCAGTTTGTCCTTGCTCTGATGGGTAATTTCCTATAAAATTTTTACAAAGTTCCATTGAGGTCCTCTGGTGCCACCAAGTGTCTGTCCTGAAAGTGTCCTGAAAGATATTTTCTTTTTGTAATTTATCATCACGTTTTTTTCTTCAGACTCTGGAGCCAGTTGTAGGCATTCCAAAATAACCTTTTAAAACGTCTTCAAAGATTTGACTTTTTGGATATCATGGGGGCCAGGACTGTATGTCATAAGATTAGCTAGGATATCTCCTGCTAGCCTTAATGTTATCCCTTTTAGTGTGACTTTATGATAACCATCCCCTAAGGAAGCATTAGAAAACTTAAAATGGTTGACTACTTGAAATTGGGATTCCTACTGAGATCAGAAACCCTAATTATTTGTACAGTATTCCAAAATCATGGACTACACCAAAGGCATAGCTGCTATTAATGTTAACTCTCTAATGTCTTGATAATTGGCAAGCTTTGCTGAGTAGATTAACATATTACATTAGTCCCTTGGAGTACTTTGTCATCTGGGCTGGTTTAACCTCTGGTAAGGAGTCACGATTTAGGGGTCAGTTGACACTGTTGCAGTATATCCTGCCTGATATTTTTTCCGTTTTACTTTCAAAAAATGACCTATCAACAAACAAGATTACATGTAAATTTAATCTGGGGGAGTTTCTAATATATCTGTCTGAAGCACAGTTATTGTTCAGACAGAGACTAACTCATTATAGGTTTCCCTTTCTTTGGGTACTGGAAAAACAGTACCAGGCTTTTTGTTAAACTTGTCTATGAGTAACATTTATTAGAAATAGAGATCAAAGAGATATACTTTATGTAGGAAGTTATTGATTATCAAAATATTTCTTGAAAGGAAGTTTGGTGGGTGTTCTCTTCAATCCCCATCTCTCTTACTACATTAGTATATTTTTTTCATTAAGATATAAAAGCATTTTAACCTGTTTCTATTCAAGCATTTATATATGCTATATAAAAAATGAACAGTATATATATACATATTTATAATGAATAACACATAAAAAGTAAATTATTATATACATATATGTAAGCGTAGGTAAGATTATATGACAGACTTATTGGCAATTTTAGGGGGCAATTGTCAAATGGTATTATTGCATAGTTTGTGCAATTAAAAATTAAAGAGAAATAAGCAATGAGTTTTTCTTTTTCAGTTTTCATGCCTCTTTATTTTTTATTTAGATCTTTATTTTAATTGAAAAATAAATATTGTATATATTTATGGGCTACAATGTGATGTTTTGATATACCTGTGTATGTATACATTTTTGTGGAATGTTTATATCAAACTAATTAATGTATCCATCACCTCAATACTTATTTTTTTGTAGTGAGAATATTTAAAATCTACTTTTACCAATTTTGAAATATACATATTTATTAACTATGTTTACTACAGGCTGTGCAGTAGATCTCAAACTTATTCTTCCCATCTAACTGGAACTTTGTACCCCTTGATCAACATCTCCCTTCCCTCCACCCCAGACCTCTACCTCCCCAGCTTCTTGTAACCACCATTCTACTCTCAACTTGTATAAGTTTGACTTTTTTAGTTTGCATATATAAGTGAGATCATGTGTTATCTTCCTGTTAGTAGACTTTCAGATATTACAGCACTGGGTGAAAATGTGTAGGGGAGAAAGTAATAAAAGTTCATAGGAGGTGAACCTGCTTGCTGAGAAATGTGTTTTTAGTAAATAACAAGGATTGCACAGCATGAGGTATCATGAAGTCTAAATAAATCTTTAAACCACATTAGTAGAAGCCTCTACTAGTTTGACAGCTGCTAATACTGCCCTTGATAAGGAGTTGGCTTTTGCCACTAGGTCTAAGGGAAGACTGTAATAAGCAATTAGACCCTGATGACTACCATGGTGTTCTGTTAGAGCATTAAGGGCTTGTCTATACTGCTCAGGTACAAATAGGTAGAAAGCTTTATGACAGTTGGAAGACCCAGAAAGGGGCGCTGTTAAGGTTTTTGTTTTTGTTTTTTTTCAATAGGTTTTTAGGGAGCAGGTAGTGTTTAGTTACATGAATAAGTTATTTAGTGGTCATTTCCAAGATTTTGGTGCACCCATCACCCGAAAAGTATATGCTGTACCCAGTGTGTGTATTCTTTTATCCCTCACCCCTCTCCCATCCTTTCCCCTGATTCTGCAAAGTCTAGTGTATTTTTCTTAGGCCTTTCTGTCCTCATAGCTTAGCTCTCTCTTTTAAGTGAGAACATACAACGTTTGATTTTCCATTCCTGAGTTACTTCACTTAGAATAAAGTCTCCAATTTCATCCAGGTTGCTGTGAATGCCATTATTGCGTTCCTTTGTATGGCTGAGTAGTATTCTGTGGTGTGTATATACCGTATTTTCTTTATCCACTTGTTGATTGATGGGCGTTTGGACTGGTTCCATATTTTTGCAATTGCAAATTGTGCAGCTATAAACCTGGATGTACAAGTATCCTTTTTGTATAATGACTTCTTTTCCTCCAGGTCGATACCTAGTAGTGGGATTGCTGGATCAAATGTTAGATCTACTTTTAGTTCTTTAAGGAATATCCACACTGTTTTCCATAGTGGTTGTACAAGTTTACATTCCTACAAGCAGTGTAAAAGTGTTCCCTTTTCACCACCTCCACACCAACATCTATTATTTTTTAATTTTTTGATTATGGCCATTCTTGTAGGAGTAAGGTAGTATCACATGATGGTTTTGATTTGCATTTCCCTGATCATTAGTGATGTTGAGCATTTTTCCATATGCTTGTTGACCATTTGCATGTCTTTTTTTTTTTTAAGACTCCGGATATTGTCCTTTGTCAGATGTATAGATTGTGAAGATTTTCTCCCACTCTGTGGGTTGTCTTTTAACTCTGCTGATTATTTCTTTTGCTGTGCAGAATCTTTTTAGTTTAATTAAGTCCCATCTATTTATCTTTGTTTTTGTTGCATTTGCTTTGGGTACTTGGTCATGAAATAGATGGCAACACAATAATAGTGGGGGACTTTAATACTCCACTGACAATGCTAGACAAGTCATCCAGACAGAAAGCCAACAAAGAAACAATGGACTTAAACTGTACCCTAGAACAAATGGACTTAACATATATTTACAGAACATTCTACCCAGCAACTGCAGAATATGCATTCTGTTCATCAGTATATGGAACATTCTCCAAGAAAGACCATACGATAGGCCACAAAACAAGTCTCAGTAAGTTTAAGAAAATCAACATTATATTAAGTACTCTCTCAGACCACAGTGGAATAAAAGTGGAAATCAACTCCAGAAGGAACCCTCAAAACCATACAAATACATGGAAATTAAATAACCGGCTCCTGAATGATTGTTGGGTCAACAATGAAATCAAGATGGAAATTTAAAAATTATTTGAACTGAATGAAGTTAGTGACACAACCTATCAAAACGTCTGGGGTACAGCAGAAGTAGTGCTAAGAGGAAACTTCATAGCATTGAATGTCTATATCAAAAAGTCTGAAATAGCATATACAGACAATCTAAGGTCACACCTCACGGAACTGGAGAAACAAGAATAATCCAAACCCAGTAGAGGAAAATAAATAACAAAGATCAGAACAGAACTTAATGAAATTGAAACAAGAAAAACAATACAAAAGATAAATGAAACAAAAAGCTGGTTCTTTGGAAAGATAAATAAAATTGATAAGTGAGATTAACCAAGAAAAGAGAGAAGATCCAAATAAGCTCAACTAGAAATGAAACAGGTGATACTACAACTGATACCACAGAAATACAAAAGATTATTCAAGGCTGCTATGAACACCTTTATGTGCATAAACTAGAAAACCTAGAGGAGATGGATAAATTCCTGGAAATATACAAACCTGCTAGATTAAACCAGGAAGATATAGAAACTCTGAACAGACCAATAACAAGCAGTTAGATTGAAGTGGTAATAAAAAAAATTGTCAACAAAAAAAGTCTAGGACCAGACAGATTCACAGCTGAATTCTGTTAGACATTCAAAGAAGAATTGGTACCAATCCTGCTGACACTATTTCAAAAGAGAAAGAGGGAATCCTCCCTTAATCATTCTGTGAAGCCAGTATCACCCTAATACCAAAACCAGGGAAGGACATAACAAACAAACAAAAAAACCTGCAGACCAATATTCCTGATGAACATAGACACAAAAATCCTCAACAAAATACTAGTGATCCAAATCCAATAGCAGGCTGCACACGGTGGCTCATGCCTGTAATCCCAACACCTTGGGAGGCCAAGGTGGTGCATCACCTGAGGTCAGGAGTTTGAGACCAGCCTGGACAACATGGCAACACCCTGTCTCTACTAAAAATACAAAAATTAGCCACACTTGGTGGCATGCACCTGCAGTCCCAGCTACTTGGGAGGCTGAGACAGGAATCACTTGAACCTGGGAGATGGAGGTTGCAGTGAGCCAAGATCACATCACTGCACTCTAGGCTGGGCAACAGAGTAAGACTCCATCTCAAAAACAAACAAAAAACAAATCCAACAGCATATCAAAAATATAATCCACCATGATCAAGTAGGTTTCATACAAGGAATGCAGGGATAGTTTAACTGACATAAGTCAACAAATGTCATATATCACATAAACAGAATTAAAAAGAAAAATCACATGATCATCTCAATAGACACAGAAAAAGTATTTGGCAAAATCCGGCATCCCTTTATGATTAAAACCCTCAGCAAAATCATCATAGAAGGGACATACGTTAAGGTAATAAAAGCCATCTATGACAAACCCATAGCCAACATTATACTGAGCAGGCAGAAGTTGAAAACACTCCCTCTGAGAACTGGAACAAGACGAGGATGCCCATTTTCACCACTTCTGTTCAACATAGTACTAGAAGTTCCTAGCCAGAGGAATCAGACAAAAGAAAGAAAGGGCATACAAACTGGTAAAGAGAAAGTCAAACTGTCACTGTTTGTGGATAATATGGTCGTATACCTAGAAAACCCTAAAGACTCATTCAAAAAGCTCCTAGAACTGGCAAATGAATTCAACAAAGTTTCAGGATACAAAATTAACGTACACAAATCAGTAGCTCTGCTTCACACCAACAGCAGTCAAGCGAGAGTCAAATTAAAAACTCAACCCCTTTTACAATAGCTGCAAAACAAACAACAACAACCAAAAAAAAAAAAGTAGGATTATACCTAACCAAGAAGATGAAAGACCTCTACAAGGAAAACTATAAAACACCACTGAAAGAAATAACAGATGACATAAACAAATGGAAACACATCCTATGCTCATGGATGACTAGAATCAATATTGTGAAAATGATCACATTGCCAAAAGCAATCTACAAATTCAATGCAATTTCCATCAGAATCCAGCATCATTCTTCACAGAACTAGAAAAACTAATTGTAAAATTCATAAAGAACCAAAAAAGAGCCTGCATAGCCAAAGCAAGACTAAGCAAAAAGAACAAATCTGGAGACATCACATGACCTGACTTCAAATTATTCTACAAGGCCATAGTCAGCAAAACAGCATGATACTGGTATAAAAATAGGCACATAGATCAATGGAACAGAATAGAGAACCCAGAAATAAACCCAAATACTTACAGCCAACTGGAGAAAGGACATCCTTTTCAACAAGTGGTGCTGGGATAATTGGCAAGCCACATGTAAAAGAATGATGTTGGAACTTCATCTCTTACCTTAATAAAAATCAACTCGAGATGGATCAAAGGCTTAAATCTAAGACCTGAAACCATACAAATTATAGAATAACCATAAAAATTCTGGAAAACCCCTTCTAGACATTGGCTTAGGCAAAGACTTCATGACAAGAACCCAAAGTTACTTTTAAGCCACAAAATTCTTGTTCATGTTTAAGTTCCTGAGGGAGATGTTCCATTATTGAGCACGTAAATTATATAGAGGTGGGGTGATTTCAGAAATGTTTGGAACCTATTGTCTGAAGTAACCAGTGAAACCCAGAAAAATTCTTAATTGTCTCTTAGTAACCAGCCTTGGAAGTATTGAATGGTTTATAATTCATCAGGAGTGATACATTTACCCTCTTGAGATTAGTCATACCCTAAATAATGTGCTTTGTTCTGACAAACTTCTAAACTTTTTTTGGAATTTTCATGACCTTGCTAAAACAGTAAGTTGATAAATGGAATCAGTCTTACAACTCTCCTCATCTTCAGAACATAGAAAATACTTGTCCCCATTATTACACAAGTATAGTGTTACAGGTAAATTTAATATCCTTAAAGTTCCTCAGTAAAATCCCTGAGGCATCACTGTCCAGGTAAATTTTTTACTTTCCCAGGAAAAAACTAATTAGGTGTTGACTATCTTGATCTAAAGCGATACTGTAGAAAGTGCAACACATATCTATAGTGGTTAAAAAAAAAAAGTAGCTTTGGGTAGCACTGAAGTTAAAATAGTACTTGGGCTCAGTACTATAAAGAAATGTTTATTTTATTTATGGTCTTAGGTCTTGAACAAATCTTTATCCTCATTCATTGGGTTTTTTGACTGGGAAACAACATTGTTTAAAGACTGACTTATTTTTACTGTGCCTATTTTTATACCAGTCATACTCATAAGGTATGACTCTTCTTTTCTCTATTAGGCCTTTGGACTATTGGCTTTAGTTCTTCTTTAGTATTTGGTTTTAGAGGTATTTTGTAAACTTAGGTAGAGGTTTAGATAGGTGGATCTGAACCTTACTGCCGATATCAGTAAAACTTTTTGCCCACAAAGGTGCCACTTCATGGAGATCTTCACTTTGGTTTGATCATACACAAAGTTACCAGTAAGTCAATATCCAAATTAGCTATGATCTGATTATGACCAGGAAAGTCATCAGGAATCTGAGGGGGAAAAAAAAAGAAAAAAAAAAGCAAGAGAGAACTTAATTTTGCAATTCTGTTTACATAATAGATCCCTATCTTTTAATTTGATGGGCATGGATGTCATAAAGGAAAATAATATTTCTCATTTGGGGATCTGAGGTTAGCATTTAACAGGCTGAAACAGGGAGAATATCTGTGGATTATTTGAGATACCCCTGTCTGAGTAGCTCATTGACTCCAAGGGAGAGGTTACTTTTAATATTTAGAGAAATTTCTCTTTGCAAGTTTGAGAATAAAATGAGAAATTGAATACACGATTTCTCCCCATAGCAGTGTCATTGATTTGCTCACTGATTGTTTCCTTTATTTTCTTGGCTAGACCATGACAATTATTTTTCTAATGTACTTTATGCATATAAGTATTTATAGGTGTCTTACCAAGAGGCACCCTCCTCTAGTGCTTGATGACTATAGTGGGAGCATTTAGTTATTTTATCTGTGAAGCCATTAGTTTATTTTATTTGTGTTCTAAGCCTTTTTTTGAAGTGGATTTGGAGATCTGCTAGTAGAGCTATTTACCATTACAAATTTGTTACATATTAAATTCCCTGCTTCTGTATTTAAGGCCGTTCACAAAAAGTGAGGAAAGAGCTGGAGGTCACATCTTCAGAATCTGCTCCTCAAGGAACCTATCCCTGAAGTCTCCAATGGACTCATTCTTTCCTTCTGTCCTTGCAGATGTGGTTAGAGTCAACTTTATTTTCACAGGAAGAACTTTGAGGATAGCCTCTGAAAGATTTAGTCAGACATCTACAGTTTTTCTAAATCTGCCTGGTTTCCTAAATGGTTTGAGACTTTTAAGTCATTCTTGGGATGTTCTCACTTTGCCTTTTTCATTCAGTTTTTTTTTTCAGCTGATATAGATCTGAGTACAGACAGTATTATTTTTTAAAATTAGCTATGGGAATTATAATATTTTTAATTACTAACTGCAGAAAAACAAAGTTGTATGAGAATAAAAATGTAATCATGGCATACTGTGTGACTCAATATTACATAATAATTACATAGTCATAACAGTGTAAATACTGACTATTAATTTAAGCCAATTTTGATATAACTCTGTTGGAAGAATAGGGGAGGAGCTGTGGGGTAATAGTTGTATAAGAAAGTTAAACTTCCAACTATCATAATAGTGTCACAGGATCCTTTGGGTGTCACTTCACAAGCCAAAAACCTCTGTGGCTGGCGGTGTCTCTGCTTGAGTTTTGTTCACCAGTGTCTGGATGAGGGGAATGTGGTGGTGCCCAAAAGCTTGGAGATGCTAGGAACTGCAGAGTCCCAAAGCATCACAGCTCTCGCTTGGGGAGCCCTGAGGTCTGTGCTCACAGAAGGGCTCCCTCTCTTCCTCTAGTCACCTGCAGTGTGGCAAGCAATGGGGAGTGTTTCGGCCTGTTTGTGTTACAGCTATTTCAGTCCTGCTGCCCTGCTTTGGCCCGCAGTTCCTGGGCTGGCCTAGCCAGCACTGGCAAAGGCTGGGGAGCTATAGTGTTACAGCCCTTTTAGCTCCCACCTGCAGCTTGGCAAGCCCGCCAGGAAAGTGTTACAGCTTCTTTGGCTCCTGCCGTCTGGTGGGTTCTGAGTTCTTGTCCCATGTCTAGGAAGAATGAGGTTACACTGACAACTGGAGGGTGAGCAAGGCAGAGAAGAACTTTATTGGGTGACCAAACAGCTCTCAGTGGACAGGAAACCTGAAATGGGCAGCTCCTTTCTGCAGGCAGGTAGTGCAGATAAGTGTCTGAGTCTGACTGTTTTTATGGGGTCAGAGTGGAGGAAGTGTGTGCTGATTGGCCCATGGGTGGGTCCAGAAAATACCACTTGATTGGCCAAAGGCATCAAGAAAGTTCTCACTCCCCTGCCACCACTTCACCTGGAACTGGCAGCCCTGGTCCCCAGGCTTCAGGCCATCTGTGGCTTGAAGGTGGGGTTTCACTGGGGACATCCCTTCCTGTCTAGGGGCACCTCCTGTCACCATCAACATGCTGTTTGTAGCACCCAGGCTGTCCATCCCAAGGGGTACCCGCGGGCCCACGCTGAGCCACCCTGAGCCCTCTGGCCTCCCTCCTGTGTTCATTGGTGCCCTAAGTTTCACCCTCAGAAGCAGCTTCCAGAGGGAGCCAAGGCAGCCAGGGTCTGGTATGATTCCATTTCTTTTTTCCTTCTTGCACTGCCCCAAGTGTGCATATACCTGTCCTGGTTGCGACAGTGCCCAGGCTCGGCTATCAGGACATGTCCACAACTTTGCTCCACAGTGGAGCAGACATGGAGAGCAGGGAGAGGCCAGGGAGTGGAAACAGGTACTTTAAGCTTCAGCTTCAAGGGGGCTTCCCCTACCTGCCACCCACCACACAGAGAGTGCAGAGTGCAGGGATACCAGGGTTTAGAGCTGTGGCCGGACAGCTGTAGCTGCACCTGAGAGCATGGGCTCCTGCCCCGCCAACTTAGTAGGGTGCAGGGCTCCTGCTGGGATCACCTGTTCCCAGCCCCAAATGACTTCGCAGAGCCGTAGCCCTGGCTGCATCTCCCTTGCTGCAGCTGGCATCCTCACAACGGTGGCTCCAGATGGGCCACTACTGTCATCAATAAGAGGTCAAAAGATAAACTTTTTAAATTGCTAACTCAATGTATTATTTAGAAATCTGGAGCAAACAGGAGAAAAATTTGAAAGTGGTTGCCACTTTTAGACCTAATTTTTAAATGATGAGAATTATTAACTTTGATAAAAATAGAAGAACGTTAAAGTCATCTAGAATAGAAAGAACCAAACATGCAACTTCCACCAAAAAGGTGGGAGAAGGAGAAAAAAAGAAATGGAATCATATATAGATTTTTTTTCAGAAATTCTCTGTGGTAGTTTTGGTTTGTAAAAAATTATTCCAATGAACTTAAAGGTGTATATGATGCCAGGTAAGCATTTCTGCTTAGATCATAAAACTGGTTTTTGTTGTTATTGTTGTTGTTTTTGAAACTCTAAGACAATAGTCTGTTTGTATACTAGGACTGTTAATTTGTTAATTTTAATTACTTTTGGTTAAAAGATATTTTTCTTAGAGAACGCTTTGGAGCAAATAACGTCCAAAGTTTAAAAATTTTAGAAGCAATGTGTTTTTTTTCCATGAAAAAAGCAACATAAAGCAAAATGCTTATGTGATGATTCTATGACAATTAAAAAACTATAAAATTGGGCCAGGTACAGTGGCTCATGCCTGTGATCCCAGCATCTTGGAAGGCCGAAGTGGGTGGATCACTTGAGTCCAGGAGTTTGAGACTAGCCTGTGCAACACGGCAAAACCCTGTCTCTACAAAAAATACAAAAATTAGCCGGGCATGGTGGCAGACATCTGTAATACCAGCTACTAGAGAGGCTGAGGCAGGAGAATCACCTGAGCCCGGGAAGGTAGAGGCTGCAGTGAGCTGTGATTGTGTCACTGCATTCCAGCCTGGGCAACAGAGTGAGACCCTGTCTCAAAAAATAATCATAAAATTGGTTTAAAGTGGAATTCCAGGAGCACAAAATAATATATGTAAAAGGTCTGGTTAACTTTAAATTGTGAACCCAGTTAAGATTTAAAGCTGAAAGAGAGTTGCTAGAATGTATATTTTAACTTGTCATAATTTTTAAAACAGGAAACTCTTCAGAATCAAAAGGAAACATTGGCAGAGCAACACAAGGAAGCAATGGCAGTTTTTAAAAAGCAGGTAATTTCATAAGGATAGACAAATACTACCATTTTAAATATTGCATTTCCTCCCCCTCCCATGAATATTATGGCAAGCTGTTCTCCATACTCACCAAAGACAAAAAGGAGAACAAGGTATTATGGGAAGTAGGAAATGAATAAAATAATTTTAATCACAACTGACAATAAAATGTAAAGTAGTAGAATGAGTTTGTTAAGGAGGGAAATTGGGAAAACTATTTTGTTGGAGATGGAGATATATTTTCATCTGTCCTAAATAATTTAGGTGAGTGGGATGTGTGTGTTGTTCTTTCTTTCCCCTTTCCTCTTTCTTTTAGTAGAACTTCCTAGGCTCTTGCCTCTTCCGTAGTACCCTTTTACCAAAGTAGAGTTATAACATTATGATCAAAATCTGAGATGCAAGTAGGGAGATGTCAAGGATTAGAAGAGATGATTATTATGCACTGTAGCCTCCATAAATATCAATCATCAGTAACTAATAGTAGTATGAAAATGAGAAAAAAATCAAGACATAAATCACTGTACATACCTTCAGCTAATTTGAATTCTGTAGCTCTTCTTGACTAAAATTTCTCTTCAGTTCCTAGTAAGAAAATATTGTAATAGTTTAAGAAAATGTGCTCATGTAAAATATCCTCTGAAAATTTCCTTATCTCTATCTCACATCATTATTTTTTCTTCATTTTTCCTTTCCTGTATTTATCTTCATCTTTATAATACAGTGTGTGTAGATGTATGAATTTTTTTAAGCAAATGACTTTCTTCCTTTAATCTGAGCTAGGCCTAACCAAGGTTATGGGAGTTTTACTTGAAGGTTAGGGAAGCAAAAGCCCAAAGTGTAGCATAGTATTCTCTAGGAAAGAGCAAGTCCACATCTCTGCTGTCACAAAGGACTTTAGGCAAGATAAGGATACTCAGATATCTGAAGGGTAGAGGAGAAAGTGCTCTTGGGTTCTTTGTTTTTTAATTTGTGTGTGTGTGTGTGTGTGTGTGTGTTTAAAGAAAGGGATCTTGAATGTGAGGAGTGTGAAAAAGGAAATAGGAGGCCAGGCACGGTGGCTCTTGCCTGTAATCCCAGCACCTTGGGAGGCCAAGGCGGGCAGATCACAAGGTCAAGAGTTCCAGACCAGCCTGGCCAATATGGTGAAACTCTGTCTCTACTAAAAACACAAAAATTAGCCGGGCATGGTGGCCGGAGCCTGTAATCCCAGCTACTTGGGAGGCTGAGGTAGGAGAATTGCTTGAACCCAGGAGGCGGAGGTTGCAATGAGCTGAGACCACACCATTGCAGTACAACCTGGGTGACAGAGCAAGACTCTGTCTCAAAATAAATAAATAAATAAATAAATAAATATTTCAGCTGGGCGCGGTGGCTCATGCCTGTAATCCCAGCACTTTGGGAGACCAAGGCGGGCGGATCACGAGGTCAGGAGATCGAGACCATCCTGGCTAACACGGTGAAACCCCGTCTCTACTGAAAATACAAAAGAAAAAATTAGCCGGGCGTGGTGGCGGGCGCCTGTAGTCCCATCTACTCGGGAGTCTGAGGCAGGAGAATGGTGTGAACCCGGGAGGCAGAACTTGCAGTAAGCCGAGATCGCGCCACTGCACTCCAGCCTGGGCGACAGAGCAAGACTACGTCTCACAAAAAAAAAAAAAGAAAAAGGAAATAGGGAATTTCCTAAGAAAAATTTCATTTCTTGAAAATTTTGCCTAATACTCTTGTGTTGCTTAGAGTATTTCATAATTTTCCTTTGGTGTGTGTACTTTAGTTTTTCTGTTCTAAAATGTCATTATTTTTATTTATTTATTTAGAGACAGTCTCGCCCTGTAGCCCAGGCTGGAGTGCAGTAGCGTGATCTCAGCTCACTGCAATCTCCACCTCCAGGACTCAAACGATCCTCCCACCTCCCAAGTAGCTGGGACTTTTTGTCAAGGAAGTCTCACTATACTGCCCGGGCTGGTCTCAAAACTCTTGGGCTCAAGCAATTCTCTCGCCTCAGCTTCCCAAAGTATTGGGTTTACAGGCATGAACTACCACGCCTGGCCTTTAAAATGTTATTATTTTTTTAAACAGGTCCTAATTTGTTAGGCTGCACAAATTTTTGAACATAAATACTGTCAATGATAATACAAATGTTACTGATTTATAAAATTGTACCTTTGGAAAATGATAAAAGCTGTGATTTAGGAGTGGATGGCAAAATATTCAGACATTTAAGAAAAACTTCTGGAGGAAAAAACAAAACTTTCAAGGATAATTGGTGTCTCTGATCAGTTTGATTAAATTGCTAATTTTGAACTGGGTGTAGTGGTGTGTGCCTCTAGTCTCAGCTACTTGGGAGGCTGAGGTGGGAGATCCCTTGAGCCCTGGAGTTGGAGTACAGCCTGGGCAACATAGCAAGACCTCATCTCAAATAAATAAATACAAAGTTCATTTACTTTAGTGACTGGCTTTTTTTCTCGTTTTATATCATTATTATTTATTTTCCGAATCTGAAAATAACGTTCACATTATTTCCATTTCAAACAATATAGATACATAAAGTGTTTCTTTAGTCTCAGTGACCAGTGTAGATCACTGTTAACAGTTTATCTCCCTTTATTTTAATTTTTAAAATTGTTTATCAGTTGCAAATGAAGATGTATGCTCTGGAAGAAGAAAAGGTATTTATAATTTTTAAAAAAATTTCTATCTATTAAAAGGTATTTATTTTTACAAAATAATTTAAAACATAGCTAAATGCCTTTTATTATCTGTTGTTTACCATAAGAGAAAAGAGCATTAGTAACAAACTAATGGAGGTGGTTAACTGCTTAAAATCTTAGAAAGGACTGAAGATATAATCATGTTACTTCACTTCCGTCATTTTACGGTTCAGAATACAGAGGCCTAACAAGACTAAATGACTTGCCAAAGGTCTCACTTTGAAGTGGCAAAATTGGGACTAGAACCCAGACCTCTTCAGGTCCCAAATTAATGTTCTTACCATTCTACTGCAGTGTTTCTATTAACCATGGTATGTTTTTAGTGCTTTTTCACTGGAATTACTGTCTTTAAAAAATATGGAAATGACTTGCAACTGGGTGCAGACCAACTGGCAAAGGGGATAAAGCTCCAACAAACCTAGAAATTTATCTGACATTAAATATTTTCTCTAGCTATTTAATAGTTAATACATGTTTTTATTATCTCAATGAACATACCGTTAGTAATAATCACTTATAGTTTATTTTTAGCCAAAGATCTTCTGTAAAAAATTCTCCCATATTTTTATATTCATTAGACAAATGCATCTGTATCTTATTAATTAGAATGTATTTATTCTAGTTGTATGAATTAAGTAATTATAAAGTGTCTGTAAGTTCTTGGGTAGGATGCTCTACTGATAAAATGATTTGTCATTATAATAAGATATTCTATTTCATGATCATTGTAACCATATAAAGGTCTTATTGTAATTTTATATTTTGAAATCATTAGAAGTGTAATTTGTCGCACAGATAGAAGGTTAAAGCCTGTGAAATATTTGGTTTAAAATAGAGATTTTCATTCTTGAGCTCTTATATTTTACCCTTTTGTATTATCATTTACATTGGAAAGTACTGAAATACAGTTTTTTACTTAAAGGGAAAATATCAGCTTGCTACAGAAATAAAGGAAAAAGAAATAGAAGGATTGAAGGAAACATTAAAAGCACTACAGGTAAAAATAAGTATGTACTGTTTAAAAAGTAGTTTGGTATTTTAGCATTGTATCAGTAAAATGCCTTTAGATATGTAAGCTACAAAGAAAAGCTGACAGAAATTTATATTTAATGTATTACATAATTTAATACTTTTTCCTGAGAGCCTTGTTTTAAAATTAGGAGTTTTGCTTTACCATATTTTACTTTAAAAAGAAATATTAAAATAATTTTTAGTATGTCTTATTAATATAGTTAAGTAGATGCATTTTTAACATTTTATACATAAGGAAAATGAGTAAGGCATATATATTGTAACTGACTTACCCATGGTCCTTAAAAATTAAAATAGATAGAATTTTTACTATGTGCTAAGTACTGTGCTTATTTTCTACAAATACAAAAACTAAGAAAACATTACGTTTGTCCTTAAGTTGTTCATAGTCTCTTAGAGAATACAGAAGTATTTAACTAATGATGATTCATTCAATATATATTGAGGGTCTACTATGTACAAACACTTTACTCAGCATTGAGGATACAGCAATGATAAACAAGACAAAAATCTCTGCCCTTGTGAAGCTTAGCCTAGTGGGGAAGACACAAAGTAAAATGAAGTAATTAGTGGAATAATGATTGTTGGGAAGACGATATTCATGCAATTTCAAACAGATAACATTAATTACAAAGAGCAAAATGTATTTGTACATTAGAAGGATCCTGAAGGTCACCACTTTAATCAAGTGATCAAGTCTAGCAGTGTTAATGATACAGCTTTTCCGTGGATCCACTGTTATTATGCAATAAGGAGGACCGAACTTCACCTATGTAATTTTCTTGCCAAAAATATTATTTGAAATCTAATTATGATGAAACAATTGACACAATCACAATGTGTGGCACATTCTATAAGACATCTAGGCTGGACTCAGAAAACTTCATTGTTAAACAAGGAAACAATAGACACTGGGGCCTACTTGAGCATGGAGGATTGGGAGGAAGGTGAGAATCAAAAAAGGACCTATTGGGTTCTGTGCTTATTACCTGGGTGGTAAAATCATCTGTACAACCAACCCCCGTGACATGCAATTTACCTATATACAGACCTGCATATGTACCCTTGAACCTAAAAGTTCAAACCAAAACAAAACAAAAAAAACTTCAGTGTCATGAAAAAAGAAAGGGGAGCTACTTTTGATTAAAATAATAGAGGCCAAGGCAGCAGATCACTTGAAGTCAGGAGTTGGAAACCAGCCTGGCCAACATGGTGAAACCCTGTCTCTACCAAAAATACAAAAATTAGCCAGGCATGGTAGCGGGCACCTGTAGTGCCAGCTGCTCAGGAGGCTGAGGCAGGAGAATCGCTTGAATCTGGGAGGCAGAGATTGCAGTGAGCGGAGATCACGTCACTACACTCCAGCCTGGGTGACAGAGCGAGACTCCATCTCAAAAAAAAAAAAAGAATATGTAATATGTGAACTTTCACTGGATCCTGGATCAAGAATAAAACCAGCCATAAAAAATTGGAGAGGGCAATTGGGATATTTGAATATGACCATATATTAGATTATATTATTGAATTATTTTCCTAGGTATAATAATATAGTAATGTCCTAGGTATAATATTATCCTAGGCATAATATTATGGTTATATAAAAGAAAGTTCTTATTCTTAGAAAATATATGATGAAGTATTTAGGGTGAAATCACCTATTAGCTGCAACTTACTTTCAGATAGTTCAGAAAAAAACGAAAAGTATGTGTATATATAAACACAAAGAAAAGTATGGAAAAATGTTAACATACATCCTAGGCTGGGTGTGGTGGCTCATGCTTGTAATCCCAGCATTTTGGGAAGCTGAGACTGGAGGACTGCATAAGCCCATGAGTTCGAGACCAGCCTGGGTAACATAGGGAGATCCTGTCTCTATAAAAAATTGAAAAAAAAATTAGCTGGGTGTGGTAGTGAGCACCTGTAGTCTTAGCTACTCCAGAGGCTGAGGTGGAAGAATTGCTTGAGCCTACAAGGTTGAGGCTGCTGTGAGCCATGATCAGGCCACTACACTCTGTTTCAAAAAAAAAAAAAAAATCCTTGTGTTTTTTTTTATCAACAAAAAAGTAGTGATCAGAAACTCTAGGGAAAACATAACTACATGAGAAAGATATAAAGCAAGTTAAAATTTGGGATGGTTCTGAGCAATTGATGGAATGTAAGAAGAGAAGAGGCCCGGCATGGTGGCTCATGCCTGTAATCCCAGCATTTTGGGCGGACGAATTGCTTGAGCCCAGGAGTTCAAGACCAGCCTGGGCAACATGGTGAAACCGCGTCTGTACAAAAAAATATATACACAAAAATTAGCCAGATATCATGGTGCGTGGCTGTAGCTCCAGCTACATGGGAGGCTGAGGTAGGAGAATCGCTTCAACCCAGAAGGTTGAGGCTGCATTGACCTGTGATTGCACCATTACACTCCAGCCTGGGTGACAGAGTGAGACCCTGTCTCAAAAAAAAAAAAGATATGTAGGTCTTGAACGTAGCAAAAAAGAGAAGATACTTAGGTCCCGATCATAGTAAAATAGTTCTTTAAGTAGCACACTAGAACTATATAGAAGGAAATGTATTAGTACCCCCGTTAGACTCATGCATTAAATGCTACCTATATTGATTGTAATAATGTAAACACTGTTGGTTTCCATTTTTAGAATTAACCTGTAAATGAAGCATGGAAAACTTACTTATGGTTACCAAGTAAGACTTAAATATTATTAAGTTTGTTAATACAAAAATAATGATGTAGCAAGAAGTTGAGGTTGATATCCAGCAATAATCTTTCAAGCTGATGAAACAAGAAATAAAGGTCCAAGTTTACTATTTGAAGTTTACATAGCTATAAAATTTAGTCATTCTAACCATACCTCAGTTTGAAATGATACTAGTAGCTAAATGTTTTTTCTCATGATTTGGAAAAATAAAAAAAAAATTTTTAGAATTGAGAAAACAGAAATGACCATTGTAGCTAATGTAAAAACCCCTCTCTGTTTTCTTTTCATTTTTTCAAGTTTCAATTTTATTACAAGTTTTTAAATCTGGGACTAGTTTAAAAAAAAAAAATACAACAACTTAAACTCTTACTTCAGCCCAGGGTTTTTTTTTTTTTTTTTTTTTTTTTTACAACCAAACTAAAAATTACTACATGGGAACATCAATGCAACAAACAAGTAAAACTTTTAAACTCAAGCCACACACTTATAGTTAATAATCATGGTAAGGGACATTGCCAAAGAGCAACTGATGCCTCAGTGAAGTTTGAAAGAAACTCTACCTACTGTGAAGGCAGAGAAGAAAGAGGCAATCAATTCTGCTTCAAAGAAATCTGCATAGAAACGGAAAATGCTAATGCCTTTACCACAAGTGAAACTGCAAAGCCTCAACACATGCAACCCACTCTAGAGAGCACCAAATGTTAAATTGGAGCCAAGGTAGAACTGAACGTTTAATTTCCAGCTATGTAATTTGCTGAGCGTAACACTACAGGTGTGGAAACCAGCTATAGGCAAGCTTTTATTTTTTTTTTGAGATGGAGTCTCACTGTGTTGCCCAGGCTGGAGTACAGTGGCACACCCGGCTCATTGCAATTTCTACCTCCTGGGTTCAAGCAATTCTCCTGCCTCAGCCTCCCATGTAGCTGTGATTACAGGCACCTGCTACCATGCCCAGCTAATTTTTGTATTTTTAGGAGCGATGGGGTTTTGCCACATTGGCCACGCTGGTCTCGTACTCCTAACCTCAAGTGATCCACCCACCTTGGCTTCCCAAAGTGCTGGGATTACAGGCGTGAGCCACCACACCCGGAGAGCAAGCTCTTTTAAAAACATGAACTTTATGCACCATAAATTCCAAAACAGAACACTTCTGCATTACTGTTTGAGTTTCAGAAGGGCACCACAAGGCATCAGGGTCTTTGAAAGTCACTCACGGCAACAGTTGCATCTTCCCAGCCTTGGTAGCCCCCTTTCACAGTTCTCTAACCTCTGGACACACTGCAGTACACCACTTTGTGGAATGACTTCTGACATTAAATCCAGTCATGGCCTAAGTGACATGAGGCACCTAATTTTTTTTATAGTCTCTGGAACTGGTCATACTTACATCTTTTGCCTAATTTTTTTTCTTGGTATATCTTGAAAAATATTACATTTTTCCTACTAAAAAGTCAGTAAGAGAATATGTTCATTTTGCTTAAGTACTTTGTTCTTTTAACATTCCTTCTTGGCCGGGCGCGGTGGCTCAAGCTTGTAATCCCAGCACTTTGGAAGGCCGAGACGGGCGGATCACGAGGTCAGGAGATTGAGACCATCCTGGCTAACATGGTGAAACCCCATCTCTACTAAAAAATACAAAAAACTAGCCGGGCGCGGTGGCGGGCGCCTGTAGTCCCAGCTACTCGGGAGGCTGAGGCAGGAGAATGGCATAAACCCGGGAGGCGGAGCTTGCAGTGAGCAGAGATGGCGCCACTGCACTCCAGCCTGGGCGACAGAGCGAGACTCTGTCTCAAAAAAAAAAAAAAAAAATTCCTTCGTAAATTGTTTTGTTGTCATTCATACATACTTAATTATCTGGATAATATAGAGTATTTTTTTATTTGTTTATTTTTTTAAATTATACTTTAAATTCTAGGGTACATGTGCACAATGTGTAGGTTTGTTAAATAGGCATACGTGTGCCATGTTGGTTTGCTGTACCCATTAACTCATCATTTAAATTGGGTATTTCTCCTAATGCAACCCCCCTCCACCTCCCCACCACATGACATACCCTGGTGTATGATGTTCTCTTCTCTGTGTCCAAGTGTTCTCATTGTTCAATTCCTACCTATAAATGAGAACATGCGCTGTTTGGTTTTCTGTCCTTGAGATAGTTTGCTCAGAATGGTGGTTTCCAGCTTCATCTATGTCCCTGCAAAGGACATGAACTCATCCTTTTTTATGGCTGCATAGTATTCCATGGTGTATATGTGCCGCATTTTCTTAATCCAGTCTATCGTTGATGGACATTTGGGTTGGTTCCAAGTCTTTGCTATGTGAATAGTGCCACAATAAACATACGTGTGCATGTGTCTTTATAGTAGTATGATTTATAATCCTTTGGGTATATAGCCAGTAACTGGGATGACTGGGTCAAATGGTATTTCTAGTACTAGATCCTTGAGGAATTGCCACACTGTCTTCCACAATGGTTGAACTAATTTACACTCCCACCAACAGTGTAAAAGCATTCCTATTTTGCCACAACCTCTCCAGCATCTGTTGTTTCCTGACTTTTTAATGATCACTATTCTAACTGGTGTGAGATGATATTTCATTGTGGTTTTGATTTGCATTTCTCTGATGGCTAGTGATGATGAGCATTTTTTCATGTGTCTGCTGGCTGCATAAATGTCTTCTTTTGAGAAGTGTCTGTTCATATCCTTTGCCCACTTTTTGATGGGGTTATTTTTTTCTTGAAAATTTGTTTAAGTTCTTTGTAGATTCTGGATATTAGCCCTTTGTCAGATGGGTAGATTGCAAAACTTTTCTCCCATTCTATAGGTTACCTGTTCACTCTGATGGTAGTTTCTTTTGCTGTGTAGAAGCTTTTTAGTTTAATTAGATCCCATTTGTCAATTTTTACTTTTGTTGCCATTGCTTTTTGGTGTTTTAGTCATGAATTCCTTGCCCATGCCTATGTCCTGAATGGTATTGCCTAGCTTTTCTTCTAGGGTTTTTATGGTTTTAAGTCTAACATTTAAGTCTTTGATCCATCTTGAATTAATTTTTGTATAAGGTGTAAGGAAGGGATCCAGTTTCAGCTTTCTACATATGGCTAGCCGGTTTTCCCAGCACTATTTATTAAATAGGAAATCCTTTCCCCATTTCTTGTTTTTGTCAGGTTTTTCAAAGATCAGATGGTTGTAGATGTGTGGTATTATTTCTGAAGCCTCTGTTCTGTTCCATTAGTCTTTATATCTGTTTCAGTACCAGTACCATGCTGTTTTGGTTACTGTAGCCTTGTAGTATAGTTCGAAGTCAGGTAGCATGATACCTCCAGCTTTGTTCTTTTTACTTTGGATTATCTTGGCAATGAAGGTTCT
Organism: Rhinopithecus roxellana; assembly: GCF_007565055.1. Taxonomy (NCBI): domain Eukaryota; kingdom Metazoa; phylum Chordata; class Mammalia; order Primates; family Cercopithecidae; genus Rhinopithecus; species Rhinopithecus roxellana. Next base: position 111,748,173 of record NC_044563.1, read on the forward strand.
GCTTTGGTTCCATATGAACTTTAAAGTAGTTTTTTCCAATTCTGTGAAGAAAGTCATTGGTAGCTTGATGGGGATGGCATTGAATCTATAAATTACCTTGGGCAGTATGGCCATTTTCACGATATTGATTCTTCCTATCCATGAGCTTGGAATGTTCTTCCATTTGTTTGTGTCCTCTTGTATTTCCTTGAGCAGTGGTTTGTAGTTCTCCTTGAAGAGTTCCTTCCCATCCCTTGTATGTTGGATTCTTAGGTATTTTATTCTCTTTGTAGCAATTGTGAATGGGAGTTCACTCATTATTTGGCTCTCTATCTGTTATTGATGTATAGGAATTCTTATGATTTTTGCACATTGATTTTGTATCCTGAGACTTTGCTGAAGTTGCTTATCAACTTAAGGAGATTTTGGGCTGAGACGATGGGTTTTTCTAAATATGTAATCATGTCATCTGCAAACAGGGACAATTTGACTTACTCTTTTCCTAATTGAACACCCTTTATTTCTTTCTATTGCCTGATTGCCCTGGCCAGAACTTCCAACACTATGTTGAATAGGAGTGGTGAGAGAGGGCATCCCTGTCTTGTGCCAGTTTTCAAAGGGAATGCTTCCAGTTTTTGCCCATTCGGTATGATATTGGCTGTGGGTTTGTCATAAATAACTCTTATTATTTTGAGATGCATTCCATCAATACCTAGTTTATTGAGAGTTTTTAGCATGAAGAGCTGTTGAATTTTGTCAAAGGCCTTTTCTGCGTCTATTGAGATAATCATGTGGTTTTTGTCTTTGGTTCTGTTTATATGATAGATTACGTTTATTGATTTGCATATGTTGAACCAGCCTTGCATCCCAGGGATGAAGGCCACTTGATCGTGGTGGATAAGCTTTTTGATGTGCTGCTGGATTCGGTTTGTCAGTGTCTTTTGAGGATTTTTGCATCGATGTTCATCAGGGATATTGGTCTAAAATTCTCTTTTTTTGTTGTGTCTCTGCCAGGCTTTGGTATCAGGATGATGCTTGCCTCATAAAATGAGTTAGGGATGATTCCCTATAGAGAGTATTTTCAACACAAAAGAAATTCCTTCATATGGCTGACTTTCTATGCAAGAGGCATAAGGATTTGCCTTATTCAACCCAGAACATAGTATAGGTATATGTATAGGGTACCTCATGGTCTGCTGAACATGATACATGAATAGAGTAGAGCAATGAAGATACTTGTGATTTCCCCCAACCCCCTAAATTGAAACTTAAGTAAAATTTCTGTTCAATTTAAGGATCTGATATAAATCCACTAGGCAAGGAAGCCTCTTAACCAACGTGTAGCATCTTCCCTCCCTCCTTTACTTTGGTAGTTACTACTTCTCTTTCTCCCTTTTTCCTTCATAAGATCATACTCTGGTATGTGCTAGGTACAGGAACAAGAAACCAGATAGTGCCCTCTCTTAATGGTGCTCATAGTCAAGAGACTCTACTTACTGAATTCTAACACAGAAAACAAAAATCATATTCCAAAAAGACTAATTATTTTTGCTTTAGTGGATTCTTTCAATGTGTTCCATTTCTATTTAAACATAGTACCATCTTAGTTCATTTCAAAGGGATGGGCTTAGAGCAGGGCAACCTTCCTACATCTAAATTACCTGACAAATAAAACTTTGTGTATGAAAACAGTATGCTTAGAGGGCTTAATAAAGACACTTTGCTGATTGTTCTGTAGATTTTAAGTAAACTGTTTCTGTCTATTAATGACTTATTACATAGTCCTGTGGTAAGATGCTTTCTTTCTCAGCTTCAGTTTTCCTTTAGGCAAAATGAAGAAATTGAACTCCATCAGCATTTCCCAAACAAGACCATTTTGTGAAACAGTGTCTGCATTCTCTACCCTAGATAATAGGAGTGAGGAAGTGGAGGAGAGGGCTCCATTCACGCTCCCAGAAGAGGCATGAATAAAGAGAGGATAGGTAGATGTCGTAAAACCCAGACTGGGAGGAATGGGATAGATGATCTTTAAGATATTCAGCTCCAAAGCTCTATTTTATTATTTTACTTCATTAAATATAAACTTACTTAATTTTATATATTATATTAATTCCTCTTATAGAACCGAAGGGATATTTAATATATAACATGTTATTTCTAGTTTTGAAGCTTAATTTTATTAGGCCATACCTAATCACATGGACAAAAGGAAATTAGATTTCTGGAGCTTTGAGTTTATACATTTATGCATGAGGAATTCTTAGATATTTGGGTAATTTTATAGTCTGGAGAAAGATAGAAGGAAATGTAATAAAAAAGCAAAGCTCTCAAAGTTGGGAAGGTAAAAAAGACATCCTTCTCAACAAATGGTACAGGAACAGCTGGACATCCATAGAAAAAAATGAATCTAGACACAGATTTACACAAAATTTAATTCAAAATGGAACACAGAGCAAAATGTAAAACACAAATCTAAAAATCTCCTAGAAGATAACATAGGGGAAAATCTAGATGACCGTGAGTTTGCTGATGACTTTTTTGATACAACACCAAAAGCATGATTTCTGAAAGAATTGATAAGCTGGACTTCATTAAAATTAAAAACTTTACCTACTCTGGCTTGTCAAGAGAATGAAAAGACAAGCCACAGAGTAGGAAAAAAAAATTTGCAAAAGACACCTCTGACAAAGGACAGCTATCCAAAATAACAAAGACCTCTTAAAACGGAACAATAAGAAAACAATCTGATTTCAAAATGGGCCAGAGATCTTAACAGACACCTCACCAAAGAAGATATACATACAGATGGCATATAAGTTTATGAAAAGATGCACCACATCATGTGTCATCAGGGAAATACAAATTAAAACAACAAAGATACAGTACTCACCAAATATATGACATTCTGGAAAAGGAAAAATGATGGAGGCGGTAAAAAAAAGTGGTTGTGGCCAGGCGCAGTGGCTAACACCTGTAATTCCAACACTTTGGGAGGCCGAGGCAGACAGATCACCTGAGGTCAGAAGTTTGACACCAGCCTGGCCAACGTGATGAAAACCCGTCTGTACTGAAAATACAAAAATTTGGTGGGGTGTGGTGGTGGGCACCTGTAGTCCCAACTACTTGGGAGGCTGAGGCAGGAGAATCGCTTGAAGCTGGAAGGTGGAGGTTACAGTGAGCCGAGATCGCACCATTGCACTCCAGCCTGGGGGACAAGAGCGAGACTCCATCTTGAAAGAAAAAAAAAAAAAGTGGTTTCCAGGGGTTGAAGGAGGGAGAGATAAAAAGGCAGAGTACAGAAGATTTTTATGGCAATAAAAATACTCTGTATGATACTGTAATGGTGGACACATGTCATATAGTTGTCCAAACTCATAGTATGTACAATACCAAGAATGAATTCTAATGTCAGCTGTGAACTTTGGGTGATAATGATGTCACTGTAGGTTCATTAATTGTAAGAAATGTACCCGTATTAGTCCATCCTCACATTGCTATAACCAGCTACCTGAGACTGCGTAATTTATGAACAAAAGAGGTTTAATTGACGTACAGTTCTGCAGGCTGTATAGGAAGCATGACTGGGAGGCCTTAGGAAAGTTAAAATCATGGTGGGAGGGGAAGTAAGCATGTCTCACCCTGGCAGAGCAGGAGAGAGAGACAGCTAAGGGGGAAAGTGCTACACACTTTTAAACAACCAGATCTCATGAGAATTCCATCATGAGATAACACTAGAGGGATTGTGCTAACCATTAGAAACTGCCCTCATTATCCAGTCACCTCCCACCAGGCCCCTCCTCCAACAATGTGGGGATTACAATTTGACATAAGATTTGGGTGAGGACACAGAGCCAAACCATATCAGTACCCCTCTGGTGGGGGATTTTAATAATGGGGGGTTATGTATGTGTGGGGCAGGGAGTATATGGTATATCTCTTTACCTTCCTCTGGATTTTGCTGTGAACCTCAATCTTCTCTAAAAAATTCTTTTAAAAATCACTCTCAGTCCTACAGCTTTCTAAGTTGAATTACAAAAATTATTTTTATTACTAAAATATTTGTCTATTTTCTTTGTTTTACAATTTAAGAGTTCTTTTGTGACATGAAAATTAATATATTTATTTCTGAGAACAGTTTAAGTCTTTATCACTTCAAGTATTACCTTCCCCAATGAGTCTTTATATTTTCTCCTTTCAACCTCCTAAGAAGATATATTTTGAATCTTCTCATTCATCCTCCATGTCTCTATACCTTATACACTTTCTATTTCTTTATGCCTGTGGGCTTGCTGTATCTTATGTAATTTTTTTTCTTTCTTTATTTTTGTGATGGAATCTCGCTGTGTTATCCAGGCTGGAGTGCAGTGGCATGATCTCGGCTCACTGCAAGCTCCGCCTCCCAGGTTCACGCCATTCTCCAGCCTCAGCCTCCCAAGCAGCTGAGACCACAGGTGCCCACCACCACGCCCAGCTAATTTTTTGTATTTTTAGTACAGACAGGGTTTCACCATGCTAGCCAGGATGGTCTCAATCTCCTGACCTTGTGATCCGCCCGCCTGGGCCTCCCAAAGTGCTGGGATTACAGGCGTGAGTAATTTTCTGAGATATATCTTTTAGTTCACTAATTCTTCAACTATGTTTTATCTGCCATATAACCTATGTTTTAAGTTTTTTATTTTATAATGACCTTTTTCTTTTATAGATGTTCTATTTGGTGCTTTTAAAAATCTGCCTTTTTCTAGTGTCCTATATTTTTTTCATATTTCTTATTTATCTTTTATGTCTCTAATCATTAAAAATATTTTTAATAATATCTTTGAGATTCTTCTGTTATTTTTAAATATTGGTGGGTACAAGTCTTCCTGTTTGCAGTGGCTGCCTGCTAATGCTCCTTCATTGTAAATCTTCCTTTTTAATGTGGTTCATAAATTTTAAATTGTGAGCCCCTCTTTAGTGGAGGTTGTATTTTTCTGATGAACTTGTGGAATTCTTCCTACAGAGCTCTTTTGAATTTGCTTCTGTCTGAGCCTCAAGGGTTTCACAGAACAGTTTCTGGTTGTTACCTTAATTTATCATCTAGGATGTACATACCATGCAGGGAGCATCTATTATTAGGACTTTATACCCTTTTGTACTACAAGTTTAGGTTTTTCTATTTCTCATGGAATAATTTTTGGTTTTGTGTGATCTAGGCAAAGACATTTTTTGTGCTGGTAGGCTGAGTTCTTCTAGTCTTCCTTTCTTGAAGTTAGCTGTTTTTCTAGAGTCCTTTCTCTATACCAGTGTTCTAGATCCCCTGGCTTTGTGCCCACATGGATATTAAAACCCTGACTTTGCCATGACAGCCTATATCTGTTTGTACGGGTTTCTGGATTACTAGAGCATCACCTTGCATACTTACAACTCTGACTATGGATTTCCTGTCTTATTTTTGATGTCTGACAATTTCCTTATCTTTCTTTTGAACTTCAGCTGTATGTTAACTTTTTTTTATTGATGCTATATATTTTTCAAACATTTCACATTAGTTCATTCCACAATGTTTTTAAGAATCACTTAAGTTTTTTCTTTTGAAAGTATCATCAACTTTTAGAGACATTGGAAGTACAATAGAAAGAACTTATTTTCCTGAATGATTTTAGAATAATTTGCCAAACTGATGCTCTATCATCTCATTAATACAGTATATCGTTCTTACAATCAGGGACATTCTCCTGTAAAACCATAACACAGCAATCAAAATCAGGAAGTTAACACTGGTATATAACTGTAGTGTTCAGGACTCATTCAGTTTCACCAACTGTCACATTAAAGTATTTTCATAACAGAAGGGTCTAGTTTAGAATCCTGTGTTTGTATTTAGTTGTCATAGCTCTTTAATCTCTTTCAGTCTGGAAGACTTTCCTAGTCTTTGGTTGATTTTTATAACTTTGACAGTCTTGAAGATAACAGACCATTATTTTGTAGAATGTTCCTTAGTTTCTGTTTGTACAATGTTTCCTCATGGTTAGATTCAGTTTATTTATCTCTGGAAGAAATATCACAGAAGTAATGCCATATTCTTCTTACTGAATCCTATCAGATAGCTAATGGTTTCGATTTGTTTTATTATTGGTGATGTTCACTCTGATAATTTGACTAAGGAAGTATCTGACAAATTTCTCCACTGTAAGGTTACTCTTTTCTCCTTTGTAATCAGTGTATTTTTTGGAGAGGCACTTTGAAACTATGTAAATATGTCATTTCTCACCAAACTTTTAATAGATTTATTTATATCAATATAGGCTCATAGTTTCTTGTTTTGTACAATGGATTAAAGTATTTGACTATCATTTATTTTTATCAAATTATCCTTGGTTTGGCCAGTTGGAGTCCATTCATGCTGCCTGCTGGGTATTTTTGACATGTCTTCATCATTCGTTTAGGATTTTTCTGCTTTCAGATAAAAATAAAATGTACCAGGATCACCTCGTACTTTATCTGATTTTGCCCTGTAATAAACCATTTCTCCATGTTGCCCTGGTTCCTTTTAGTAGAAAAAAAGGTATATAGAAACCAAAGTCTGAGTGCTATTACAGTTATTACTGTTGGAATGTCATTGTTCTCAGACCCCCTCAGTGGACAGAGCTAGGAAATATATGTATATATTTACATACATACATATACACATATACTTACAGTTACATATATTTTTATATCAATCTATGTATGTATATTGAAAACCATTAATTTGCACTACTGCAAATTACAATCCCAAACTACAAGGATTATTTTAGTTTATTTCTTCTCTTTAGTACTTCTCTTTCGATGAGAAATCTGACTTTCATTATCACTAAGACGTTGACTTATTCCATAAAACACCCTGTTACGTAACCAGTCCACCATTCTGCTGCCCTCTCTTTCCTTATGTGGATGTCCTCCTTTTCCTGCTTGGATTCTGACACTTTCAGCGGGGTTGCCCTTTTGCAGGGTCACCCTCCTCACCTTACTTAGTTTCTGACTCCCCACAGTAGACTGCCCTCCCTTACATGGGGAAATCCTCTTTTCTCCATTCAGGCCTGTTATTCTATTCCGGAATGCTCTAGACACAACCCCCTCACCACTTCCTCACATACCCCTACCTTATACTACCTAACCTAATGGATTTCAGGGCTGAACTGTTTAAGAAGAGGGGCCGGGCGCGGTGGCTCAAGCCTGTAATCCCAGCACTTTGGGAGGCCGAGGCGGGCGGATCACGAGGTCAGGAGATCGAGACCATCCTGGCTAACACGGTGAAACCCCGTCTCTACTAAAAAAATACAAAAAACTAGCCGGGCGCCTGTAGTCCCAGCTACCCGGAGGCTGAGGCAGGAGAATGGCGTAAACCCGGGAGGCGGAGCTTGCAGTGAGCTGAGATCCGGCCACTGCACTCCATCCAGCCTGGGCGACAGAGCGAGACTCCGTCTCAAAAAAAAAAAAAAAAAAAAGAAGAGGAAGGGGTTAAATGTTTTAAACATAGTATTTGGGGGACTTTATTCCCAACTAAAATAAATTCAATAAATGGAAAATTAATAGGAAAATAAGATTTTTCTCTAAAGCAGTGTGCTTTTCAGTCAGCTTTTCTTATAATTTTCCATAAAGTGAAGGATAACTATAATAGGAAAACATTTGTATTTTATTCTTGAAGTTGCCTTCTATAGTTAATGCATTAGCATTAGTATAGTTTTGTTCTGATATTAGAGGTATGCCTATATGTGATATTAACCAATTTTTAAATAATTAAAAATATTAAATATAGCATCTATAAAAATACTGCATGTCAATCCAATTATTTTATTTTCAAATTCATCTATGTGTCAGAAATGCAGCTATGTGGGAGTTTATTAGTTGGGCAGTGCTCTAGAGCTATTGATAAAATATAGCTGTGGACTATAATTGAGAAAGAATAAATGCAGAGGTGTGTGTGAAGAACAGTGGCCTGAAATTATTTGGTAAATTTGCTCTAGATATAGTTTTATCTTTGGCTAATGGTAGCAGATAATAAATTCCGGATTAGAGTAATACATTGTCTTCTGAATTTTGTCTTTTCATTTTTTCCTCTTATTTTGCTAGATGACCTCAAAACATTTTCCTTTGCTTTTGTGCTGAATGCCTTAAAAAGTACTCTGATCTCATCCAGACTCAGTGTCTTTAAAATGGGATCTACATATAGAAGACTTCTAAATGTTTATCTCCTAACCCCTAATCCATTCTACATTAACTATTTGCTGTCTCTGCTTGGATATCTAAAAGACACCTCAAACTTGACATAGTTAAAACTAAGTTTCTAAAGTCCCGCCTCCTGAAAACTGGCTTATTTAATCTTTTCCATCCTTATTAATGACAACTCTCTTTTTCCAGTTACTTTTTTTTTGGCTCTCCCTCAGAGTGTATCTACTTTCCAACCACTTCTTATTTCATCCACTACTAACATCCTAGTCCTCATTCATCATCCACTTTCATCTGGATTATTACAGTAGCTTATTAAGTGGTTTTTCTTGCCACAACCTTTGTTCCCTTCTAATGTGAATGTAATAGAGTGAGTCTTTAAAAAGCTAAGTCAGGGCCTGGCGTGGTGGCTCGTGCCTCTAATCCCAGCACTTTGGGAGGCTGAGGTGGGCAGATCATGAGGTCAAGAGATCAAGACCATCCTGGCTAACATGGTGAAACCCCGTCTCTACTAATAATATAAAAAGTACCCAGGCATCGTGGCATGCACCTGTAGTCCCAGCTACTTTGGAGGCTGAGGCAGGAGAATTGCTTGAACCCAGGAGGCAGAGGTTGCAGTGAACTGAGATCATGCCACTGCACTCCAGCCTGGCAACAGAGCAAGACTCTATCTCAAAAAAAAAAAAAAAAAAAAAAGCTAAGTCAGGCTTTGTCACATTTGTCCTCAGAACTCTGTAGTGGCTTTCCATCTCGTTAGTTATAAAAACCAAATCTGTATCACACATAACGAGGCCTACAATGATTTGGGTTCCCTTGCCTTCCCTTGCCCCTCTCTGAACTCTGCTGTTCTTCACCTTGCTTACTCCCTTTCAGCCACATGGACTTCCTTGCTATTCTTTGAACACACTAGACCTTATTCCACGTTAGGGAACTGAAATATTCTTCCTTACTTCTATCCAGGTCTTTACTCAGAATTTGCTATCTCAGAAAGGAGTTTCCTGACCATCCTGTGTAATCGTCTTTCCTGATTTATTGTTTTTCTTTAACACCTATCAATATCTAATATACCATATGTTTTAGCTTATATTGCTTTTTTTCTTGCCCATGAATTTAAGCTGGACAGGATTTTTTCTTTTGGTCCAGTTGTTGTACCCCCAGTGTCTATATCAGTGCTTTACTTACAATAAGCATTCAACATTTATGGAAGAAATGAATCATATACAACCCATCCATTAATATAAAATAAAATAAAATATAATATAATAAAAATCAGGTCATTCATGGCAGTAGGCTAAAAAATTTATTTCGTAGGAAATGTGTAGTAATTATTGTACTTTTGCTTAAAATTTAAAAAATATAAGTAGGATTTAAGAAGATGAGCACTCATACATGGCTGGTTGGCGTTTAACTTGGTCAATCCTCTAGAAGACTATGTAACAATTTTTTTTTTTTTTTTTGACAGCGTCTGATTCTGTCACTCAGGCTGGAGTGCAGTGATGCGGTCTCAATTCACTGCAACCTCCATCCCCCCGGGCTCAAGCAATCATCCTGGCCTCAGCCTCCCGAGTAACTGGGATTACAGGCACACACCATCATACCCAGCTTAGTTTTGTTTTCAGACTTTCACCATGTTACCCAGGTTGGTTTTGAACTCCTGAGCTCAAGCAATCCACCTGCCTCAGCCTCCTAAAGTGCTGGAATTACAGACATGAGCCCCTGCGCTGGCTTATGTGACGGTTTTTAAAAGCCTATAAAAATTAACAAGTCTTAGAAATTCTGCTTCTTGGAACTTATCCTAATAAAAAGAGTAACTATAAAAGTCTAGATATAAGCATGTTTATTTCAGAATATTTCATAATAGTGAAAAACTCAATTCAGTAAACCTGTAAACATGAGTGATTAGGTAAGCTATGGTAAAGTTAAAAAATGGAATACTGTGTAGCCATTAAAAAGTTATATTGTACATTAATTTGTCACAGAAATGTGTTTATTATATATTAAGTAAAGTAGGTTGCAAAATAGATATTTATTATCACTTTCCACTGGCTCTCTTTTAAAGTATAAATATATGTTTTTTAAAAACTGGTAGAGTGGGGCATGGTGGCTTATACCTGTAATCTCAGCACTTTAGGAGGGCAAGGCTGGAGGTCTTGAGCCCAGGAGTTCAAGACCAGCTTGGGCAACATAGTGGGACCCTGTCTCTACAAAAAATTTTAAAAATTAGCCAGGTGTGGTGGCATGTTCTTATAGTCGGCAGCTACTTATGAGGCTGAGGTAGCAGGAGGATTGCTTGAGCCCAGGAGGTTGAGGCTGCAGTGAGCTGTGATCATCCCAGTGCACTCCAGCCTAGGTAACAGAGTGTGACCCTATCTTAAAAACAAACAAACGAATCAAACAAACAAAAACTGGTAGTACCAAAGTGTTAATGACTGTTATCTGTGGATCATGAGATGATTTGTTTGTTTAAAACAGTTGTTGGCCGGGCGCGGTGGCTCAAGCCTGTAATCCCAGCACTTTGGGAGGCCGAGACGGGCGGATCACAAGGTCAGGAGATCGAGACCATCCTGGCTAACCCGGTGAAACCCCGTCTCTACTAAAAAATATAGAAAACTAGCCGGGCGAGGTGGCGGGCGCCTGCAGTCCCAGCTACTAGGGAGGCTGAGGCAGGAGAATGGCGTAAACCCGGGAGGCGGAGCTTGCAGTGAGCTGAGATCCGGCCACTGCACTCCAGCCTGGGCGACAGAGCGAGACTCCGTCTCAAAAAATAAATAAATAAATAAATAAATAAATAAAACAGTTGTTATGCTTGTTTTTTTAAAACTTTTCCTCAGGGAAGAGCTAATATGAAGTACAAACTCCCCTAGACTGCTCTCTGTATCTCTCTTGCTTTATTTTTGTCTTAGTGGTTATCACTCTCTAACATGCATACATTTTACTTATATTTGTCGGTCCTATCACCACCCCCAACTAGAAAGTAAGTTTCTTAAAGGTAGGGACTTTGTTTTGTTCACTGCTATATTCCAGGAGTCTAGGAAAGTATCTACCATATAGTAGGTGCCATAAATGTGTTGAATAAATCAATAATGGTACATAGAAGATAAATGCCACATTTTATAGCATGTAATTTTGATACCAGAGGAATTTGTTGTAGATAATTAAAGTATTTTAATGAGATCTTTCCCCCTTATTTTTCAAGGTTTCTAAATACTCTTTACAGAAGAAAGTGAGTGAAATGGTAAGGAAATTACAAAACATATTTTTCCCCCATCTGGATTAGTACTTAGGGGGATTAGTATTTTTGTGAATAAAATGTGACATATATAGTGAACAAATTAATTGTTGAAACTGGATATTACTGTCCCCAGTAATATTAAAGGGGATATTTGCAATTTCACGTGTTGCATACATGAATTATTTCACAAATTTATTTCTAGATTACATAGTACTTATACAGGTTGAGCATCCCAAATCTGAAAACTCAAAATTTGAAATGCTTCAAAATTGGAAACTTTGAGCGTCAACATGATGCTCAAAGAAAATGCTCATTGGAGTATTTTGGACTTCAGATTTTTGCATTTGAGATACTCAACCCATAGGTATAATGCAAATATTCCAAAATCCAAAAATATCTCAAATATGAGATACTTCTGGTCCCAGCATTTCTGATTAGAGATATTCAACCTATATATTTAAAATAAATTTTACACAGTTCCCAAATTATTGTTAGGGTCTTATAGTAAAAACAAACAACAAAACTCTAAAACCTCTTATTTTAATGGTATCTCTTCTAGATATTTATGTAAACATGTAATTAATTATAGCCTGAAAAGAACAAAATATATGAAGCAGTATTTGGGATATAATATTTATCCCTTATCAGTCTACACTTGAGATATGGTATTGATCCTACATTGTTCAACAAGTATTTATTTGCTGTGCATTCCTCTTTTATAGTCTTTTAAAAAACTGATGTTTTTGCTTTTACAGCATAACACTTTAGGGAATATTTACTTTGATACTTTTCCCTTCTAGCCCTATTTTATTCAGAAGGATTTTCTTTTCTGTGTTTTTGGTTGACCAAAATTTTCCTATATCCACTTAAATTGTCAAAGGGCTTTTTGGGTGGGGTTATGCTATTCAGTCTTCATTTTTTGGAGCAGACTTTAAAGCAAGTAAAATTAATTTTTGAGTAAGGCTTATATATTATATATATGAGAAGTAAGAAATGAACTATCACCCCTTCTGACATTACATACAAAAACATAAAGTATTTTGCTTCTTGAAATTGTTTGGTGTGTTAGAAAATAAAAGAGCCATAGAGAGATTGTTAAGCTTGATTGAATAAAAGATGTGAAAATTCTGTTGCCGTTCAACTGGAAAGAATAAAAATAATGTTGTCAGACTATTTTAAACCATGATTTTAATTAAGAAGCTGAAAAACTAGATTCTGGTTTAGCTTTAAGTACCATGACATTTGTACTGAAAGTCATCTTCAACGCTACAGGGGTTTTACACAAAATATAGTGAAATTGAATAATGTGCCCTTTGACCTGGGAGATAAGGCCTACAAGTTAAAGATCAAAGGCAACATAAAATGTGTTTTATTTTATTCCACTTTCAAATTTCATCAAACAGATACTTACGATCTTTAAAAAAAACATAAAAACATTTATATACTTATTCTAGTTTTTGGTCACTTCTAAGCTTTTTGTTATTGTGAATTATAACATTTATACCTACTAAAATGATATTTCAGTTATAGTCATAATATTTTTTTCTGACAGTTTAAAGCACTGCATCAATTTTAATTTAAAAAATTTTATATATTGATATATATATTTAATATTTTATATTCATTCTGGCAGAACAGTTATATTTTGGATTTAAAAGTTAGAAGTACTCCTTTTTCTAAGCATTCTTACATATATTCATTTTACGTTATTCCTGTTACATTATTATTATATAATTCAGATAACTTGTTCCTTATTCTAAGTGCTGTATAGTATTCAGTAATTCAGTTAATCTTATTTTATTCCAAGCAGTACATTATTCTTTTATGTTATTTGTTTCCATGGGCAAGACAGGAAGCAAGATAGCCACTAGTGTGAAGGCAGGACTTTGGGGAGTAATAAAGTTAGGGTCCGAAAAGAAATAGCTTGAAAAGTAGTATTAAGAAAATTTCAAGTTTGTGAGCTCCTATGGGTGACTACTTAACTGCTAGTAAGTTTCTGTCTTCTGTGATTCAGTAAGCTGATTATCTTTTAGAGGTGGTGATATGTTCTGAGATAAATTAACATAATCACAAATCAAACGATTTTTCCATCCCTAAAAGTACCTTCCCTTTGAAAAAAAATCTCAAATCATTACCAATAAAAAGGATGCAATAAAAACATGTGAGAGAGAAATCTTAGGACATTACATTTACCATCATTGTGATCTGGTCATTGATACAAATTTTTCCTGCTGTGTTTAGTGATTACTATGTAGATGATCATGTTGGGTAATAATTGAATTTATAGGTGTCTGTGTTGTAAAACTGAATAGCTAATACGGCTTAATGAAGGAAGTAAACTTATCAAACCATTGTCATATTGTATTTCTCTTCTGTATATCATTTTCCTCTAAATAAAAGATTTACAAGAAAGATTTTTTTCTTTAGGAAATTAAAGCAATTTCAATGTTTAAGGTTTTGGTAGATTAAGAATAATCACATACTTTCTTTCAGAGTAGAATATTTTTAAACTGAAGACTTATCTGGAAGTAACTTCATGATCATAAATATTATGTATATATGTACACACATACATTAGCAGCATGACTTTAGGTTTTTAAAGTAATCTATGCCTTATATTTGCAACTGAAAAGGTAAGGATATCTTAACAAAGATGCCATAGGTTTTTGAAAATTGAGTTTTATAACTCCATTGATTTAGTCTGGGTTCATATTGAAGAAATTAGAAGATTAGTTACAAAATTGGAAATGAATATGTTAAATTTATTTTTTGATTGTTATCTTTTCCTCTAAAATTTACTCTTAACAAACTGATTGTTTTAAGGGAAACTAATTTTATCTCCAGAAGTTTTCAAATCAGTCTCCTTAAGTAAACAGAAAAAGGGGGAAATGTGAAGCTGTGCATTTTGTCAGTAAATATATTTCTAAAAAGTTGTGTGTAAATATTTTTACATTATTCCCATTTTAAATGCTTCAAGGCTTTAAAGTAAGCTTTTAGACTACACACACATACAATTATGGATATGCTATTTTTCCTCTAATGTTGACTTTCATAGGTTAGATTTGTTTAAAACGAGGTGTGCATGTGTTTAGAAAGCAATGAATGCTGACATTTGTTGTAGGCTGTCTTTGCATTTGATAGTAAAACTGTGTAAAAGAAAAAATAATTTGAATCGATTCATGCAGGTAAAAAGAACCAAACAATATGTACTTAACTATTTCTTAATCATCTCAATAAACTAGCCTTCTAATACATTAAAGTTTTAATAATAGTAAAAATCAATTTATTTGTATTCTTTAAAATATTCTTACATCTCTAAAGTGTTATTACCAATTACTTTTTGTTATTGCTTTTCAGAAAATTTAAACTATTTGTTGATAGTCATGAAATTAGTGGCAAACTGGACAATGGACCTCTTTATCTCATTTTCAAAACTAAATCAGTGTAGTAAACTAGGTTCATATAGGCATATATGGGCTAATAAGCTGTAGGTACCCATATGATTTAGAAGTCTTAATGGTATATATCATGGCCATTGAATATGCTACTGTGTTTGAAAATCAGAATTATGTCATGCGAACAAATGCAATGAAACTGCAATTTTTGTCTCAAACGAAGGATGTTGGAATAGAGTATATCAGAAATTAATGTATACAAAGCTCAATGCATGAAATCTCTTTGATCTTTGCTACATTTTTAGTGAACAGAATTGTTAACCTTTGTAGGCATTGACTACCTATTTTATTCATCACTTTTTAGCTGAAAGGTTAAGAAAGCTTTTGTTGGATGATGTATTATGTAGTAGATAGTATTCTAAAGAAGGCTACATAAATATTGATTAGAATAAAAAATTAAAACTTCCTTGAATTGGCCAGCCATGGTGGCTCACGCCTGTAATCCTAGCACTTTGGGAAGCCAAGGCAGGTGGATTGCCTGAGTTCAGGAGTTCGAGACCAGCCTGGGCAACACGGTGAAACCCTGTCTCTACTAAAATACAAAAAATTAGCTGAGCGTGGCGGCATGTGCCTGTAGTCCCAGCTACTCAGGAGGCTGAGGCAGGAAAATTGCCTGAACCCGGAGGCAGAGGTTGCAGTGAGCCGAGATCATGCCACAGCACTCCACCCTGGGCGACAGAGAGAGACTCCGTTTCAAAAATAAATAAATAAATACATAATAAATACTTCCTTGAATTGAAAAAAATGCCATTAACCCGGTTTTCAGTGAAATTGTGTTAGGTTTCTAGACATGTGCTGAGAGCTAATATAATTCTCTCAATCAAAAATTAAGGGGTATTTTAGAAGAAAGGAATATGGTTCATTATTGCTTACCATTACTGATAATAGTAACTACCCAGGTAGGCATAAGCTCTCCAGGACTAAGTACATTTATCAACTTGTTTGCATTTATAACTGCTGCACAATTAAATCAAATAAGTAGTGAAAAGCCTGATGACATAACATGAGAAACTTTCAACTGATATATCGTAATTATTACCAATAATATTACCATTTTTAAAATCATTTAAAAAAAAGCTTTGAAAAAGTTAAGACTGTCATCAGACTTGCCAAGATAATATAGTTAGGTACAACTAAAATGGTAATGTGTGTTCTTCATGTATAAATATATATATGTGTGTGTGTGTGTGTGTGTGTGTGTGTGTGTGTGTGTGTGTGTGACGGAGCCTTGCTGTGTCGCCCGGGTTAGAGTACAATGGCTTGATCTCAACTCACTGCAACCTGTGCCTCCTGGATTCAAGCGATTCTCCTGCCTCAGCCTCCCCAGTAGCTAGGATTACAGGT
The DNA here is from genome assembly GCF_007565055.1 of Rhinopithecus roxellana. Classification (NCBI taxonomy): domain Eukaryota; kingdom Metazoa; phylum Chordata; class Mammalia; order Primates; family Cercopithecidae; genus Rhinopithecus; species Rhinopithecus roxellana. Next base: position 111,764,370 of record NC_044563.1, read on the forward strand.
GTGTGGCACCATGCTTGGTTAATTTTTGTATTTTTAGTAGAGATGGGTTTCACCATGTTGGCCAGGCTGGTCTCGAACTCCTGACCTTGTGATCCACCCGCCTTGGCCTCCCAAAGTGCTGGGATTACAGGCATGAGCCACAGTGCCTGGCCCTTCGTGAATATTTTTAAAATTTAGGCCATGCTTATTCTAAATAAAAGTTAATTAAAACTATTGATATTTTTATCAGTTAAGGAATAATAACAAATCATTTTATTGTGATATTTATATGATGGGCTCTGCTTTTTTTTTTTTTTTTTTTTTTTTTGAGATGGAGCCTTGCTCTGTTGCCCAGGCTGGAGTGCAGTGGCGTAATCTCGGCTCACTGCAAGCTCCACCTCCCAGGTTCACGCCATTCTCCTGCCTCAGCCTCCCAAGTAGCTGGGACTACAGGCGCCCGCCACCACATCGGCTAATTTTTTATATTTTTAGTAGAGATGGGGTTTCACTGTGTTAGCCAGGATGGTCTTGATCTCCTGACCTCGTGATCTGCCCGCCTTGGCCTCCCAAAGTGCTGGGATTACAGGCATGAGCCACCATGCCTGGCCATGATGGACTCTGTTTTTTAGTGCTTTATGTATATTAATTCATTTTATCCTCACAGCAACCCTATAAGTGAAATACTATTATAAACTTCATCCTAAAAATAGGGTAGATAATTTACCCAAGGTCACCCTAAATTGCAGAAACAAGATTTAAACATAGGCGGACTAGCTTTTAACCACTATGCTCTACTACCTGTCCTTTGGTTTTTCTTTTCTTTTCTTTTTTTTTTGAGATGGAGTCTCGCTCTGTCGCCCAGGCTGGAGTGCAGTGGCGCGATCTCAGCTCACTGCAATCTCTGCCTCCTGGGTTCAAGTGATTCTCCTGTCTCAGCCTCCTGAGTAGCTGGGATTACAGGTGCGCGCCAGCATGGCTGGCACATTTTTGTATTTTTAGTGGAGATGGGATTTCACCATGTTGGTCAGGATGGTCACGAACTCCTGACCTTGTGATCCAAGCACCTTATCCTCCCAAAGTGCTGGGATTACGGGTGTGAGCCACTGTGTCCGGCCTGTACTTTGGTTTTAAGCAGTAAGAAATGCCTCTGGTTAACTTAGGGGAGGCATTCACAATCAACCAGAGAATAAAGAATTGTTTGAGAATGAACAGGGACTCAGAGTAATTCCAGAGTTTATGAGGCAGGATGTAGGAACCCACAACAGAGGTCTCATATCAGTTTGGATAGGATCACTACTGAACTCTTTAGTTTTATATAGTCTTTTTGCTCAACATTCAAATTCCAAGAAGGTAGCTATCAATTGGTTTAATTTGAGAACATGCCCTTCTCTTAATTAGGGAAGAATAAGACCCCTGAATTTTAGTCCTGTTGTAATGTGTAGTCCACGTTGTAATGAAGTTTAGTCCACGTTGTAATGAAGAAAAAATATTTCAATACAGTAAATTGTGGTGCTGTTAGATAAGGGAAATGGATGCTGGTTAGGCAAAATCAAATTTTTACTATTAGAACCCCCTCTATAAGACAACAACGGTTCATTCAGAAAACAATTATTGAGTGCTAATTGATGGGCCTATACTGTTCTTTGTTTAGAACTGCTCATCATAGAAGGTGAAGCAGATGGGGAAAAAAAATGAATGAAAGATGTGAAACCAATTTATGATTCTGCTAAGGTCAAGTGAAGATAAAAAACTTTTAACAAGTGTTATTGATTTTTATTAACATAATATTTAGTTTTTAGAGTTAGAAGTCATATTCCTAAGTATGGTAAGAGTAGTTCCTTTAGCTGAAAGCAGTGGAGGCCCATATAATATTATATAAGTAGGGTCTAATTTTTACCAATTATGTCTCCAGTTTAAGTAGACTATCTACTATCCTATGTTGCCTCCCTGTCACTGAGAGATATATCCTTGTCATTTCTTTTTCTTTTTTAGAGATGAGGTCTTGCTTTGTCACCTGGGCTGGAGTTCAGTGGCCGAACATAGCTCACTGCAGCCTTAAACTCCTAGCCTCAAGCAATCCTCCCACCTCAATCTCCCAAGTAGCTAGGACTACAGGCATGTGCCACCACGCCCAGCTAACTTTTATTTTTGTAGAGATGGGGTCTTGCTATGTTGCCTGGGCTGGTCTCAAACTCCTGGCCTCAAGCATTCTTCCTGCCTCATCATTTCATTTCTTAATGCAGTGAGAAGGTACTGTATTAATTAAAATCTATGTCAGAAAAATTACTTGAATTTTAGTAATGCACATTGAAATTATTCTAGCAAATTGAAAGGACAAAGAATCAAAACAGTGATCTAGATAGATCCTGATTATTCAAATGATTTAGAGAAAGAAAAAATATCTCCTAAAGTACTAAAAATATTGCTTTAATTTTCTCCTCACTTTTCTTAGTGTTAGGCTGATTAGCATTTTTTTATAAAAAGATTTTGAAAAAGAAATTGCAAACAAGGGAAACATAACATGAAGTGATTATTTTGCTATAGGAAAAATATGTTTGCTTTAGTTTTACACAGATTTAGAAATGTCTCCTAACAAATATTTCCTCCTTGCAGTTTACTCAGAGAGTACTTTTAAATGACATTTATTTATGTTATATTACTAACAGCAGTTGTTTACCACTATATATTTTTATATATTTGTTGTGTAGGGGAGCGTGTGTGTGTTATATGTATAACATTTAAAATTACTCCTCAAAATAGGAACAAAAGGTCCAGTTACATCTTCTGGCTAAAGAAGACTATCATAAGCAACTGAGTGAAATTGAGAAGTACTATGCCACAATAACAGGTCAATTTGGATTGGTAAAAGAGAATCATGAAAAGTTAGAACAAAATGGTATGTGCTATCTTATTTAAATATACATATTCAGTAGAGAATGTTTGAATGGACTTATTTACTAGGAGTACTTTGAATTTCTATGATAATACTGATAATAGTAAATGGCAGTTAATGACTGTTACCTAAATTTAATAACATATGTATTGCATTGTTACTGTTTTCCCTGTTTATCTTAATGGTACTTTCTTTGAAATACACATTGAATATAATGCTTTCTTAAGTGTCTTTAATGTTGCAGTACGGGAAGCAATACAATCAAACAAAAGACTTTCAGCTTTAAATAAAAAACAAGAAGATGAAATATGCAGTTTAAAGAAGGTATGACTGATATAGTTTCACACTACTAAGTAAAAATTGTAATGTAAAATAGTCTTATGGGCTATTACTAGAGGACAGTTGGGTGGAATTTTTTGATAGAAGGATAAATAAAATGTTTTCAATGCAGATGCATAAGTTTTGAGTTATGATTCCAGTAAAGGTAATTAGTGCATTTGTTATAATCCATTCAAAATATTATTTCTTTGACTTGTGACCAGTAGCATGCATTTTTATGGTGACATGAATACCTTATAAGGATTCATTGTATGTCATCCTTTATTAGCACCATTCATTCAATATTTATTGAGTGACTTTTATATACTGGTTGCTATGTGGCACTAAGGATACAGCTATGAAGAAAATAAAACATGTTTCTACTTTTATGAAAGTTAGAGTCTGGTGGTGGAGTCAGATATAAAACAAATAATTACACAGACTAAATAATATAAAACTATTATAAATGAGCTGAAGAAAAAGTAAAAGGTGTGAGGACATCACAGGTGACTTTATTAGATTGGGGTAAGAGAGTAGAGGAGGGAAGGGAGTAATGTTTCGGGCAAGGGGAATAGCATGTGCAAAAGTCTTGAGATAGGAAAGAGTTTAGTATATTTGAGGAACTAAAAAACGTCTGATGTGGCTGGAGCATCATGAATGAAGCTGTGAATTGAGCATTTGTTTGTTGCTTACTGAGCTTCAGTATCCCTTTGCCTTCTTCCTAACCTTATCTAGATTTTTGTTTTGATGTCTCCAGCTTTAGAGCTGAGCCCCAAATTGGCAGGAGAGCACAAATATATTTCTTTCCTCTGACCATAGGCATTGGTTCAGGAATGGATAAATGACTTTAGCTAGCTTCTGGTTATAAACTAGGAAGAACGTAACCTCTACCGTGGCTGGCAGTCAGCCTACAACCATGAGAAAAGCCAACAAATAGGAACCTGACAGTGTGGATGCCAGATTGGTATGATATAAAGAAACCTGTTCTTTGATGACATTATTAACTGAATCAACCAACCCTGCATCTTGTCCTACCTCTAGACATTTGAATTATGTGAACCAATAAGTCCCCATTATTACGTAAACCAGGTTGGTTAGGGCCAATTCAGTTTTCCATGATTTGCAACTAAAAATATTCCAACTGACACAAAGGAAGAGTTGGTACGATAGGAGTAGTAAGGCTTTGTTCTTTCTATAGAGAATGACATCTGTTTTCCTTTTCCCACTCCCTTCCAATCCTATCTCAATACCACTTTGAATCATTTTAGGACCACCTCCCTACCTCTGAGAGAATTAAGTACCTATGCTTACTGGCACTCCATAAATATTTTGAAACAATATTTACTGAGTATCATTTAAAATGCACTTAATTTGTAGTTATTTATTATATTGGTATGCAAAAAAATCTTCTGTTTGCCCCTCCAGATCTGTACTTACCTTTTGAAGACTTATGTATATGGGTTGCATCAATGGGCTTCCATATCTTCTGACTTCCTGTTGAGCTGGGCCAGTGAAGAGCCTAGGCAGGAGATGGGAGGAAGGAGAGAGTGAATCAGGGTGTTTATTCCCCCATTCCTTCCCTCTGAGATAACTTCAGGCTGGCCATGTCCCTCAATAGATAACTATTTCTCTCAAATTGGCCTAATCTACATGATCCTGTCTCTTTTTGGGGTTCCAGTAACCTCTCTTCTTGACCTTCTGGGTCTAGATGTGGTGACAGCTACAGTGCTGCTAGTCAGTGGAACTTGTGCCATCCCTTGTGGTTCCTTTATATCCTCCTGTACCTTTGCAAATAAACCCATCTTCAGGTTATCCTAGTTTATATGTGCCATCTGTTTCTGTTGGGATTCTGACATACACTAGTTTAGGGTAAAACATTAGTGAGGCCAAAGTTAGGAATTCAGTTTTGTATTGGCTAATTGATTCAGTACAGAGAAAATTGTTTCACAGTCAAAGATTGCACTCTAAACCTCATCTATATTTTTAGTTGTATATTTTGGACTCAAGAGATAAATGAATATGAATGGCATCATTCAGATATACCATTAATTCTGAGGAAAATAATAACTTCTACTAATTTGGGTCAATGCTGTTGTCTTGACTCTAAAGGATCCTATTTTTAAAAGGAAAAAAATACCAAAAATCCAAGCATTTTACTTTTATATATACATAGACTTTCACTATTTTAATATAATTTAATATATTTTAATTAATAAACAATTTTTAGAGAGTTTTAGGTTCACAGCAAAACTGAGTGGGAAGTACAGAGTTCCGTATACTCCCTGTCCTCACACATGCACAGCCTCTCTCACTATCACATCCTCACTAGCATTTGGTGTTGTCAGTGTTGGGTTGGATGTTGGTCATTCTGACTGGTGTGTAGTGGTATCTTGTTTTGATTTGCAATTCCCTAATGACATATGATATTGAACATATTTTCATATACCTACTTGTCATCTGTGTATATTTTTTGTTAAAGTGTCTGCTCAGGCCTTGGGCCCATTTTTTAATTGGGTTTTTTGTTTTCTTATTGTTGAGTTTTAAGAGTTCTTTGTGGCCAGGCGTGGTGGCTCAAGCCTGAAATCCCAGCACTTTGGGAGGCCGAGACGGGCGGATCACGAGGTCAGGAGATCGAGACCATCCTGGCTAACACAGTGAAACCCCGTCTCTACTAAAAAAATACAAAAAACTAGCTGGGCGAGGTGGCGGGCATCTGTAGTCCCAGCTACTTGGGAGGCTGAGGCAGGAGAATGGCATAAACCCGGGAGGTGGAGCTTGCAGTGAGCTGAGATCCGGCCACTGCACTCCAGCCTGGGCGACAGAGCGAGACTCCGTCTCAACAGAAAAAAAAAAAAAAAAAAAAAAAAAAAAAAGAGTTCTTTGTATATTTTGGGTAGCAGTTCCTTCTAAATGCTAAGTCAGAGTTTGAAGACCATTAATATTAGAATACTATTGACTGTGATATGTATATCTTCACTGTTATAACTGCCAATACATTGGTTTTATATTCCTTGGACTTTATTCTTATACCTGAGGGATCAGAAAGTAAAAGCATAGGTGTATTTCAGTACAGAACATTAGAATGGGTGGTGATAATCATATTTCTGGCCCTTAAAAGTCTGTCTATTTAGCAAACTACTTAAGAGTACAATTAATATATATGTAGAAAACAATTCTTTTTAGATACATCCTCGAAAATTAGAGGTGGCTCTTTTTAATATAAAGAGAAAAAGATATAATTAAAAAAATCTGTTTGGAATCTCAAGTAAGAATTATTAAAAGGACCATTCATTTCTATCAATATAGATTTCAAATACAAATATAAATAACTGTTAAATCAGTAGTTGTGAATAAACACATTTTCGTTGATGTCTCTTTGGTTCATTTATGTTTTAATATTTTTAACAATGACTTTAGTAATTAAATAACATTCACAATTAATTTGGAATTAATTGATATGAATATTAATTCATATCAATTAATTTCAAATGAATAATAACATTCATATTAATAAAATAACATTCATATTAAGCCTTTATACAATTAGTTTATGCATTCTTATGAAAATATGCCTCATAAATTTTGTACTAATTTTTTTGCATTAAATGAAAACATGTTTCATTGTAACATAATAGACTATTATATTTCTTTTTTTGTTATATACTTTAAGTTCTAGAGTACATGTGCACAACGTGCAGGTTTGTTACATATGTATGCATGTGCCATGTTGGTGTGCTGCACCCATTAACTCGTCATTTACACTAGGTATATCTCCTAATGCGATCCCTCCCCCCGCCCCCACCCCACCACAGGCCCCGGTGTGTGATACTCCCCACCCTGTATCCAAGTGTTCTCATTGTTCAGTTCCTACCTATGAGTGAGAACATGCGGTGTTTGGTTTTCTGTCCTTGCAATAGTTTGCTAAGAATGATGGTTTCCAGCTTCATCCATGTCCCTATAAAGGACATGAACTCATCCTTTTTTATGGCTGCATAGTATTCCATGGTGTATATGTGCCACATTTTCTTAATCCAGTCTATCATTGATGGACATTTGGGTTGGTTCCAAGTCTTTGCCATTGTGAATAGTGCTGCAGTAAACATACGTGTGCATGTGTCTTTATAGCAGCATGATTTATAATCCTTTGGGTATATACCCAGTAATGGGATGACTGGGTCAAATGATATTTCTAATTCAGGACATAGGCATGGGCAAGGACTTCATGACTAAAACACCAAGCAATGGCAACAAAAGCCAAAATTGACAAATGGGCTCTAATTAAACTAAAGAGCTTCTGCACAGCAAAAGAAACTACCATCAGAGTGAACAGGCAACCTACTGAATGGGAGAAAATTTTTACAGTCTACCCATCTGACAAAGGGCTAATATCCAGAATCTACAAAGAACTTAAACAAATTTACAAGAAAAAAAAATCAAACAAACCCATCAAAAAGTGGGTGAAGGATATGAACAGACACTCACTTCTCTTTTTTCTTTTCTTTTTTTTTTTTTTAAGACGGAGTCTTGCTCTGTTGCCCAGGCTGGAATGCAATGGCACAGTCTCGGCACACCGTGACCTCTGCCTCCTGGGTTCAAGCCATTCTCTTGCCTCAACCTCCCAAGTAGCTGGGACTACAGGGATATACCACCATGCTTAGCTAATTTTTGTATTTTCAGTAGAGATAGGGTTTCACCATGTTGGCCAGGCTAGTCTCGAACACCTGACCTCAAGTGATCCACCTGCCCAAAGTTCTGGGATTACACATGTGAGCCACTATGCCAGGCCTGCCTATTATATTTCTAATGCACAATTTAAGACTCTGACCTATAGATGGAGATGAGGCTCATGTAGATTCATGGAGAGATACCCTTAGTGGATTTATGTAAGAAGATGCGGAATGTCTTTCTATGTGTGAGAAGAATGGTGTTGCTCATGAGGACACTTGCCTCTTTCTCTCAGGTCTTGGGGCCTAGGCTAGGGCTACTTAAATGTACTAACATGTCATGTAGTAGTGGTCTCTGTCACTCTAGAAACCATTAGTGTCAGTGTTCATGCTGCAAAGTTGTTCTTGGAAGACAGACTGTTACAGAATGGTAAAGTGAGAAAATTTAACTACCTTTGCGACTTCAAAGTTCAAGTAACTGAAAGGGTGAGAATTTTAAAATACATATTCAGAGCCAATTTTTAATATTGTAGACATTGTAAGTACACTAATTTTATATTTTATATATCTTATGTAGCTTTGATTTTTAACTTTGGGAAAAGCTTTTTTTTTTTTTTTTTAACTTTCTTTTTCAGAAGAGAATCAAATTTTGTAACATTGGTTGTATCACTTATTTAAAACTTCTAATCATTAATTCTCCCAAAGGTAATTTCCATTTCTCTTATACTGTTCTATGATTTTGTCCAGAACAGTTGTTATTGTGATAAGATGGAATTCCTTTTTTTTTTTTGTGGAGCAGAGTTAAACAGACCAAACTTAGTGGTTAGATAAAAACTAGGTATTACCATTCTGAATGCTGAGTTCACCATTATGGCAATCATGAAGAATTCCTGATACTATCTATGAGCAGCATTCATAACCTCTGCTATTTGTCTGAGTAAATGTCAGAGCACTCAAGGAGATAGTGATATTAAACAGACTACCCCATACCAGAAAGGGAGGGGTGAAGGAGAAAAGAGCGCAATATTTATGACTCCAGGAACTATAAGTTGTAATTTAATGAGATCAAAGCATTGCTGTTTATTTGCTGCACTAATAGCTTTGAATAAAATGGTTAGAAAACAGACAGTGTACTAAAAGTTCAAGATATTTAAAGGCTTATAAAGTCTATAAAATCGAAAGCATATTTTTCAGTGGAAGATCTTTTAGTGAGGTCTCTGATTTTAATTTATTATACTCTTGAGATTAAGTAATTAATATATAAAAGAAAAAGATATAAAAAATTATTAGTTTTTACTTTTGTCAGTCATATACTGATTTTCTATACCCTTCTCCTCCCAGCCTCCCTATTGTCTCATAGCAATAATTGTAACAGGAATTGATGCATTTTAGAGTATCTCCTATAAGACTTAGCTGATTATAACAGCTCCATGTTTTCAGTTGTTGAAAAATGTAGAAAAACATAGACATTTGTCACATTTTGTAATCTTGAAGAGGAAAAACATTTTAGAAAACCAATCTTTATGCAGAAGATTATAAGCCATTTTATCCAAATACGAGTTTTACCCATATACCTTTTATCAACAGGACATTGCATTTTAGGTGTGAACCTGGAACAGATCACTAGTATAAAACAAGCTATTCTATATATATATATATATATATTTTTTTTTTTTTTTTTTCTTTGAGACAGAGCCTTGCTCTGTTGCCCAGGCTGGAGTGCAGTGGCGCAATCTCGGCTCATTGCAAGCTCTGCCTCCCGGGTTCATGCCATTCTCCTGTCTCAGCCTCCTGAGTAGCTGGGACTACAGGTGCCCGCTGCCACACCCGGCTAATTTTTTGTATTTTTAGTAGAGATGGGATTTCATTGTGTTAACCAGGATGGTCTTGATCTCCTGACGTCGTGATCCACCTGCCTCAGCCTCCCAAAGTGCTGGGATTACAGGCATGAGCCACCGCGCCTGGCCGCTATCTAATAATTTACTTTCTAAGTCATGTGGATATCTAGTTCATCCAGGTGTATATTGCTTTAGGAAAAAATAGAGAAAAATCAAAAGTTCAGTGAATTATTGCTTGTTTTCCTTTGAAACTTATCTTAGTGCATAAGAAAGCACCTTTAAAGCAAGCTGTTAGAAACTCTATTGTGTAAAGAAAGGTATACATTATTTTAAAGCCAATATGATTAATATCTTTTTTAAAAAGTAGACTCAATTGACAATCCCGCTGCTGGGCATATACCCAAAGGAAAATAAATCAGTATATTGAAGAGGTATCTGCACTCCCATATTTGTTGCAGCACTGTTCACAATAGCCAAGATTCAAAAGCAACCTAAGTGTCCATCAACAGATGAATGGATAAAGAAAATGTGGTACCCATACACAATGGAGTACTATTCAGCCATGAAGAAGAATAAGATCCTGTTATTTGCAAAAACATGGATAGAACTAGAGGTCATTATGTTAAGTGAAATAAGCCAGGCACAGAAAGATAAACATCACAGTTCTCATTTATCTGTGGTATCTAAAAATCAAAATAATTGAACTCATGGAGATAGAGAGTAGAATGATGGTTACCAGAGGCTGGGAAATGTAGTGAGGGGCAGGGTGGGAGAAGGTGGAGGTGGTTAGTGAGTACAAGGAAATTAGAAAGAATGAATAAGACGTAGTATTTGATAGCACAACAGGGTGATTATTGTCAATGATAATTTAATTGTATATTTAAAAATAACTAAAATAGTATAATTGGATTTTTTATAACACAAGGGATAAATCCTTCAGGGGATGAGTACCCCATTTTCTATGATGTGATTATTACACACAGCATACCTATATCAGAACATCTCATGTACCCCATAAATATATACACCTACTATGTACCCATAAAAATTAAAAATTAAAAAATCAGTTGAGCATAAAAGATTTCCTTTTAGTATTCTGATGTTTAACTCTATACTGCATAACAATATAAATATCAGTCAAACATCCTATAAATATGAATTGGGACAAAATCTTTAGGGTTCTGTACCAGATATTTTACCTTTGAATTAATTTCGTAATTTTTTAAGATGTTAATTACTGAAACAACTAGATTTATTTTTATATCCTTCAGTATCCATAGTTGTTTTAATTATTATCTCATGTTTTTGAATATTTTTCCACAGTGGAAATTATGAATTCAATAAGTTATTTTGTTCAGTAAGTTAAGTCAAAGACCATCTGGCCTATGGACTTGAATAATTATTTATTATACTTGTTTTCTACTGTGTACTTGCATCTGAACTTATTCAAAATTTACTTATTTTAAACTCACAGTTTAGGGCTGCTGGTTACAACAGTAAATGTTTTTCTCTAGCCATAAAATATGCTGTTAACATATTTAACATAATGTTTATCACTCATCATCTACTAACCTTTATTTTGGCAGTATTGGTAATAAAACTGCACTTGTCTGTTCACACTTAAATCAGGAACATCTATCTGTAACATGGTGATCTAAAGGGCTGTGGTTGTTACCTTGGATGGAGTTAGGTAGCTAGTTCAATCAACAATTGAACTCTCACTATACTTACACCTACTATTTTCTTTTTTTTTCTTTTTTTCTTTTTATTATTTTACTTTAAGTTCTAGGGTACATGTGCACAATGTGCAGGTTTGTTGCATATGTATACATGTGCCATGTATATATGTTACACATGTTATATAACATGTTACATATGTATACATGCACCTGTTAACTAGTCATTTACATTAGGTTTATCTCCTAATGCTATCCTTCCCCCTCCCCCCATCCCCTGGGAGGCCCCGGTGTGTGATGTTCCCCACCCTGTGTCCATGTGTTCTCATTGTTCAATTCCCACCTATGAGTGAGAACATGCGGTGTTTGGTTTTCGGTCCTTGTGATAGTTTGCTCAGAATGTTGGTTTCCAACTTCATCCATGTCCCTATAAAGGACAAGAACTCATCCTTTTTTATGGCTGCATAGTGTTCCATAGTGTACATGTGCCACATTTTCTTAATCCAGTCTATCATTGATGGACATTTGGGTTGGTTCCAAGTCTTTGCTATTGTGAATAGTGCCACAATAAACATACGTGTGCATGTGTCTTTATAGCAGCATGATTTATAATCCTTTGGGTGTATGCCCAGTAATGGGATGGCTGAGTCAAATGGTATTTATTGTTCTAGATCCTTGACGAATTGCTACACTGTCTAATACAATGGTTGAACTAGTTTACAATCCCACCAACAGTGTAAAAGCATTCCTATTTCTCCACATTCTCTCCAGCACCTGTTGTTTCCTGACTTTTTAATGATTGCCATTCTAACTGATGTGAGATGGTATCTCATTGTGGTTTTGATTTGCATTTCTCTGATGGCCAGTGATGATGAGCATTTTTTCATGGGTCTGTTGGCTGCATAGATGTCTTCTTTTGAGAAGTGTCTGTTCATATCCTTTGCCCACTTTTTAATGGGGTTGTTTGATTTTTTCTTGTAAATTTGTTTAAGTTCTTTGTGGATTCTGGATATTAGCCCTTTGTCAGATGGGTAGATTGTAAAACTTTTCTCCCATTCTGTAGGTTGCCTGTTCACTCTGATGGTAGTTTCTTTTGCTGTGCAGAAGCTCTTTAGTTTGATTAGATCCCATTTGTCAGTTTTGGCTTTTGTTGCTATTGCTTTTGGTGTTTTAGTCATGAAGTCCTTGCCCATGCCTATGTCCTGAATGGTATGCCTAGGTTTTTTTGTAGAGTTTTTATGGTTTTAGGTCTAAGATTTAAGTCTTTAATCCATCTTGAATTGATTTTTGCATAAGGTGTAAGGAAGGGATCCAGTTTCAGCTTTCTACATATGGCTAGCCAGTTTTCCCAGCACCATTTATTAAATAGGGAATCCTTTCCCCATTTCTTGTTTTTGTCAGGTTTGTCAAAGATCAGATGGCTTTAGATGTGTGGTATTATTTCTGAGGGCTCTATTCTGTTCCATTGGTCTGTATCTCTGTTTTGGTACCAGTACCATGCTGTTTTGGTTACTGTAGCCTTGTAATATGGTTTGAAGGCAGATAGCGTGATGACTCCAGCTTTGCTCTTTTGGCTTAGGATTGTCTTGGCAATGCAGGCTCTTTTTTGGTTCCATATGAACTTTAAAGTAATTTTTTCCAATTCTGTGAAGAAAGTCATTGGTAGCTTGATGGGGATGACATTGAATCTATAAATTACCTTGGGCAGTATGGCCATTTTCACAATATTGATTCTTCCTATCCATGAGCATAGAATGTTCTTCCATTTGTTTGTGTCCTCTTTTATTTTGCTGAGCAGTGGTTTGTAGTTCTCCTTGAAGAGTTCCTTCCCATCCCTTGTAAGTTGGATTCTTAGGTGTTTTATTCTCTTTGAAGCAATTGTGAGTGGCAGTTCACTTATGATTTGGCTCTCTGTCTGTTATTGGTGTATAGGAATTCTTGTGATTTTTGCACATTGATTTTGTATCCTGAGACTTTGCTGAAGTTGCTTATCAGCTTAAGGAGATTTTGGGCTGAGACGACGGGGTTTTCTAAATATACAATCATGTCATCTGCAAACAGAGACAATTTGACTTCCTCTTTTCCTAATTGAACACCCTTTATTTCTTTCTCTTACCTGATTGCCATAGCCAGAACTTCCAACACAATGTTGAATAGGAGTGATGAGAGAGGGCATCCCTGTCTTGTGCCAGTTTTCAAAGGGAATGCTTCCAGTTTTTGCCCATTCAGTACGATATTGGCTGTGAGTTTGTCATACATAACTCTTATTATTTTGAGATACATCCCATCACTACCTAGTTTATTGAGAGTTTTTAGCATGAAGGCTGTTGAATTTTGTCAAAGGCCTTTTCTGTATCTATTGAGATAATCATGTGGTTTTTTTTCTTTGGTTCTGTTCATCTGATGAATTATGTTTATTGATTTGCAGATGTTGAATCAGCCTTGCATCCCAGATATGAAGCTAACTTGATCATGGTGGATAAACTTTTTGATGTGCTGCTGGATTTGGTTTGCCAGTGTTTTACTGAGGATTTTTGCATCAATGTTCATCAGGGATATTGGTCTAAAATTCTCTTTTTTTGTTGTATCTCTGCCAGTCTTTGGTATCAGGATGATGTTGGCTTCATAAAATGAATTAGGGAGGATTCCCTTTTTTTCTATTGATTGGAATAGTTTCAGAAGGAATGGAACCAGCTCCTCTTTGTACCTCTGGTAGAATTTGGCTGTGAATCCGTCTGGTCCTGGAGTTTTTTTGGTTGGTAGGGTATTAATTATTGCCTCAATTTCAGAGCCTGTTATTGGTCTATTCAGGGATTCAACTTCTTCCTGGTTTAGTCTTGGGAGGGTGTATGTGTCCAGGATTTTATCCATTTCTCTTAGGTTTTCTAGTTTATTTGCATAGAGGTGTTTATAGTATTCTCTGATGGTAGTTTGTATTTCTGTGGGATCAGTGGTGATATCCCCTTTATCATTTTTTATTGTGTCTATTTGATTCTTCTCTCTTTTCTTCTTTATTAGTCTTGTTAGTGGTCTATCAATTTTATTGATCTTTTCGAAAAACCAGCTCCTGGATTCATTGATTTTTTTGACGGGTACACCTACGACTTTCTAATCAACCTTGCAAATTGACCGTGAATCTTTGTGTCATTAACAATAGTATGTTTAAGTGATGCAACTGCTCTCATCAAGTGGTTTTTTTTTTTTTTGCCATTTTCTTTTATCCTGAGTAAATCAAACCTTTGATTTTATCAACTTTTATATTAGACAAAGGTAAATTACATTTTTCTTTATATCATGTTCATTACTCTTTTGTACTTATATTTATTATAATTTTTAGTTTCTCTTAGATATTTGAATCTGTTAAGGTACTACGGGATATTTAAATATGAAACATTGTACCTTTTCTTGAGGAACTTATAGTCTATAGGAAAATCTTTATTATTACCAGCTATGAGATTATTAATCTTAACTATTTAAATACATAAAGGAATACTTAAATATTCATGCCATTTATTAATACTTGAGAGTACTTTATTTTACAAGTAGGGAAAATAATTCTACATCACAATGCAGCTGTAGCAATCATAGAATCCCTTGAATTCAGCTTAGTAGAAATAATAGGTAACAGTCAGTGCCTTGCACATGGTAGATGCTCAAATACTGGTTGTGTGGATTATTACATGCCAGGGACTTTTTATTTATTATCTCCATTTTATAGATGAGGAACTTAAAGCAAAATGAAGCTATTAAGTAAGTTGCCTAAAGTTACACAACAAGGAAAAGAGAACCAAGATTGGAATACAGACAAATTTTGTTTCTAGAACCTGTGATTTTTTTTTTTCTTTTTCTTTTTTGAGAGGGAGTCTCACTCTGCTGCCCAGGCTGGAGTGCAGTGGTGCAATCTCGGCTCATTGCAAGCTCCGCCTCCTGGGTTCACGCCATTCTCCTGCCTCAGCCTCCCGAGTAGCTGGGACTACAGGAGTCCGCCTCCATGCCCGGCTCATTTTTTGTATTTTTTTTAGTAGAGACGGGGTTTCACCACGTTAGCCACGATGATCTCGATCTCCTGACCTCGTGATCCGTCCACCTTGGCCTCCCCAAGTGTTCATATTAACTTATTACTTGACCTTTTCTTTAAAACTTAAACCTGTCAACTATAGCCATCCCAAAGAGGTACATGACCCACAGCACAGTGGTGTTGCTTTTCTTTTTTACCCGCTTTGTATTCTCGACCTCTCTCTCTCTCTTTTTGAGTTGAGGTCTCATTCTGTTGCCCAGGCCAGAGTGCAGTGGTGCAATATCACAGCTCACTGCAGTGCTGGTGAACACCTGGGCTCAAGCAATCCTCCCACCTCAGCCTCCTGAGTAGCTGGGACCACCACAGGCATGCTGCCATGCCTGACTAATTTTTTTTTTTCAGAGATAGGGTCTCACTATGTTGCCCAGGCTGGTCTTGAATTCCTAGGCTCAAGCAGTCCTCCTGCCTCAGCCTCCCAAAGTGCTGGGATTACAGGTGTGAGCCATCACACACACACATATATTCTCATTTGTAATGTAAATACAATAATAGCTGCCTTTCCTGTTTTAAAAATGTGTAATAAATATAAAATTATAAAATGTATGAAAAAGCACTTTGAAAAGATGTAGAAGCTCAATATTGCAGCAAATAAAGGTAGAGCCTTTGTGGTTGAAGGAAGGGTTGGATAAACACTGGAGCTATACTTGTTGGCTTCTCTTTTCTGTTAGCAGGCCTGGAGGGGTACCATGGAACTGCTAAAATTTCTCAGGGCATGATTTGAAAATTGTTAACTGGATCCAACCTTTTCCTTTTTTTTTTTTTTTTTGTAGAGGGAACTAAGACCCAAAGAGACTGGGTGAATTAATGTCAAGCAGCTTATAAAAAAGATTTTCCACCTTGCCTCACTTTGTTTTGCATAATGGTTGTAATCAGTAGTATTCTAAACAATCTGTAATTTTTACAACGTTAGCTGACACTGTTCTTGTAACTGACATTGTGACAATTCCCCAATATTCATTCCACTTCATTCTGTCTCCAAGCCAATTAATATTACTCCGTTCCCCACGGCAGTGTTTGGTGCTGGAATGAGCATGTGATCCAATTCTGGCAAGCAAGAGGTAGTTCAAGGAAACATTTTCTTTCTCTTTAATGAGTCCCAGAATGATACAATTGCCATATAATACCTGAATTGGCCTCTTGTTAATAGTCTAAGGAAGAGACCCAAGAATGGAAAGTGGAGACATGAAAATAACGTCTATATTGAACTATACTGAGTATCCGGGTCAACCACCCTGCCTAACTTTGTGGTCCCTGTTATAGGATAGTACATTTTCTGATTATTTTGTGGTTTCGTTATGGCTTTCTGATATTTATAGCTAAAGCATCCTGTTACTGACACTTTGTGTTTTTCATTACCAAATAATGTGTTTTGTACAAAATTATGGATATTTAAAACATAAAATGATTGGTTTTATGACATTTATGTCATAATTAACTTTTCCAAGTTCATCTACTACAAAATAAATTTCTCTGACTCCCTGATTATCTTTTTCTTCCATTCTTCCACAACTCTGTCCTAAGGTCTCTCTTTGCTTTTTTCAAAGTCTTTCTTTCAGTGAGCTCAGACTTCTTAAATCAACCATTCACTTCATGTGCATGATGGCATACATAGTTTTTCAGTCTCACATTTCTCTTTTTTTTTTTTTTTTTTTTTTTTCAGAGATGACATTCTTTATTTGGAGGTAAAGAGTTAAATGTAGATATACAGACAGGAAAAAAAAAAAAAAAACAGCGTGAAAGCACAGTATGTACATTAGAAGAGCTGAAGAGAAATGAGCCTTATCATGCAAACCACATTGACTTTGAAACATATTGAAGTCATAATATTCTGAAATTCTTATTGTAGGGTACATACTGAGATTGTCAGAAAAGCTATGTGACCACTGGGGCTTTTGCAGCATTTCTCTTAATCTCTGGTTCTATATGTTCAGCTACCTATAGATCATCTCCTTTTGTGACTTACTGTAACTTCAGGGTTAACAGGTCATACATTGGATTCTTTACTCTCCCATCCACTCTACCTCTGAAAAAAAAATTCATGCAACTCTCCTTTCAAAGGAAGCCATCTTGCTGCCTGTGAAAATGAATCATCACTGATACACTGAAACTTTATTTGAGGGAATTCATGTTCAGCTTTTCGTAATTTGAAAAAAATGTAAATGAAGGACTTTTTTGAGAATAGTTAACAACCTCTGGTTCAGGTTTGATAATTTGTATTTTTTGGCTTTTTAAAGAGTCTGTTTCAGGACATTTTCTGTCTCTTATTTTGCATAATTTTAAATATACTTTTTGTCTCTTCCATCAGTGAAGCACACTTTCCATCTCCTTTCCATTTTTATATTTCTTCCTTTCACATTTCATGGTCCCCTTTTCCTTTCTTCCAGTTTCACTTAGTCACTCTAGAATCATCTTTGACTCGTTTTTGACTAATCTTTTTCCTTTATTCTCCTTTTCCTTTTTACTTTCCATTTTTCAGTACTATAGACACTCATCATCTCATGCCTGGATTAATGTAATAGCCTCTTAGCCAGTGTTCTTTTCTCTAGTTTTTATTCATTCTTTTTGCCAGACTAAGTTTACCAAGATACTGATTTAACTTCTATGTGCCTGACACACAGGAGGTACTTGGTATATGTAGAAGGAATGATAAATAATTCTCCTTTGCCTACCAAATCAAGTCCCAACTTCTTTAATTGGCTTTCCAGAGCTTTCATGATCTGGTCCATTCTACATGTTCAATATTGTTTGCTATTGCTTCTTAACAAGCATCTCCCATTCTATTTTAGCCAAAATTCTTTGTTGCCATTAGCATAATTCTTAGTTCTTTCTGCCTTTTGGTTTTGTTTTTCTCTACATCCCTTCCCATACTTGAAATGCTTTCTCTCAATGTACTTGTACCAAACAGGGTTGGGCCAGGAAACAGATGGCATGTTGGAATGGTAATTGAGAAAAGATTAATGAATAAGCTATTTACGTAGTTGTAGTCAGAGGTAAGGGAAACCAACAAGGGATGGTGAAGCACCCCACAGATAAAAGTAGTGGGAGAATGATTAACACACCTGTACCAGAAGGGAGAAGGGAATGAAGCAGATGCTGGAATCTGGAAAGAGCTGTAGCTATACCTGTAAAAGAAAGCCTCAAGGCAGAAGCTGCGGCCTTTTTTTTCTTTTTCTTTTTTTTTTTAAAGAGACGAGGGTTGGGGGGGTGGGTTTTTTTTAAGAGATGGGGGTGGGATTGGGGGGTCGCTGTGGCACAATTATTACTCACTGCAGCTTTGAACTCCTAGGCTCAAGTGATCCTCCAGCTTCAGCTTCCCAAGTAGCTAGGACCAGAGGCATACACCATCATGCCTGGCTTATTTTTTTATTTATTTAGAGACAGGGTCTTGTTTCGTTGCGCAGTCTAGCTTTGAACTCTTGGCTTCAAGCAATCCTCCCACTTAGCCTCCCAAATCACTAGGATTAGCTGTGATCTTTGATAAAGATATACAGCTATTGCTGATTTGTGGTCAGTAGGGAGGGAGCTGGTAAAATACCTCATTCTCTTTCTCTTCCTTTTTTTTTTTTTTTTTTTTTTGAGACGGAGTCTTGCTCTGTCACCCAGGCTGGAGTGCAGTGGCCGGATCTCAGTTCACTGCAAGCTCCTCCTCTCAGGCTCACGCCATTCTCCTGCCTCAGCCTCCCTAGTAGCTGGGACTACAGGCGCCCGCCACCTCGCCCGGCTAGTTTTTTGTATTTTTTTAGTAGAGACGGGGTTTCACCGTGTTAGCCAGGATGGTCTCGATCTCCTGACCTCGTGATCCGCCCGTCTTGGCCTCCCAAAGTGCTGGGATTACAGGCTTGAGCCACCGCGCCTGGCCTCTCTTTCTCTTCCTGGCCTACTGATACACTAGTACCTCCCACAAATTTAACCCAATCAGGAGCCAGAAGACAGTTTGCTGTACCCACAGAGATCAGCCACATAGGGCACAGTGCAGTGTGGAGAAAGGGTGGGAAGTGAATCAGGAGTAACAAATGAAGGATATCCAGTATACTACTCATTCTTCAAGGCCCAGCTCAAGGTCTGCCCCCTTCATTCAAACTTTCGTTCGTTACTTCGATATATACTGATTGTTCTCTTTATGCCAGAAATCAATTTGTCTGCCTGCTTTTCTAAGAATAGAGCCCTATCTCTTGACTCACGTGGTTACTTTAGCAGTCATTTTATGTGGTGTGCACATCCAAAGGTGGTATTCGAACTAAGACCAATGAGTCCTTTCTCCTGGATTTTGAATTTGGAGTTAGGATATACTTGGGTGAGTTTTTCCCTGGGTGGCTGAAGCTGTAACATGTAGAACTTTGAAGGTTTTAGTAGCCCTGTTTTCTGCTGCTCCTCTTTCAGTTTCCTTTTGGGTTTCCTCCTATCTCAGTTGACTTTATTTCTCACCCTTATATACTGGGTTCTTCTTTAATCTATGAATTTTCCTTAGGATTAAGTCATTTTCCATTTTCTATCCTCTAATAACTCTCTAAGTGATAGTACCTGTTTTTACAGCTTAAATACTATTTTAAAACTACAAAAAATGTTTTAATTTTAGGAAAAATAGAAAATGCTAATTACATAATGAAGAAAATAAAAATTTCCTATAATCTCACCACTCTAATAAATCAACTTATTTCTACAAAAGAGTCAAAAGTTTGTTGTTTATCCAGTTCTTAAGACCTTTAAAAAATGAAGTAGTCAGGATTGTTAATTGCACACTGATTTAGTCAGCAAAGGAATTTATTGGAAAGGCATTGGTCATCTCACACTTGAAAAATGATTACAAAGAAGGGAGGTTATGCAGTATCAAAGACCATAGCATAAAACCAGCTTCCACTCTTGAATAGTGTGTATCACAGCTTATACCATCATTGCTGACCATAGTGGATGCTGCTGCTGCTGCTGCTGTATCACTGTCACCTATAGAAGCTTGAAGTTACTATACTTCCCTGTCTACTAACAGATGGATTTGCAATAGTCCTTGCTTTTTTATGATAACTAATCTGATATCCAAGACTGGCGCATCAGATTAGCAGAGCCTGGTCTCATGCTTATAAAGCTGGTACCTGGCATCTTTGCTTCTCTGATAGGCAGTGGGCTCTTAGAATGTAGAAAAACTGCCCACTGCCTACCAGAGAAACAAAGATGCCAGGTACTAACTTTATAACGGAGTTCAGATACTGTGTAGCCAGGACTGAAAATCAGATTCTTGAGTATTTAATATAGTCAGTATACACAGAAGAACAGCACAATCAATTGCACACTAATTCAAAAGTTGGTATTTCAAGATCTTAATGTGTTTGATTGGTATCTACTAAACTTAATGAACATGTAACTTCATAAATGAAGACTGCTTTTACATCCTTCAGTTCCACCCTCCACAACACTGCCAGAGTTATTTTTCTAAAATGCAAATTTTGTTATGTCATTCTTCTACTCAAGATCCTTCAGTGGTTAATTCCCCATTTTTTATAGTGTAACATTCAAACTCTTTAGCGTGATATACAAGTCCTTCTCAATACTTGAATCCTGCCAAATTTCTAGCCACAACTACCAATATTCTACTCTGTCCCCTGAAATAACACATTAGCTCCAGTCATATCTTATTAGTTCTGTTTCCCTGAAAAATATCATGCTCTTTCATGTTTCTGTGGCTTTGTGCGTGTAGAACCTTTTGCCTGGAATGCCTACCCCTTTGTTGTCTTCTTTGCAAATTTATCTTTAAAGATTGGGTTCAAATACCACCTTTGTGCGTAATACCTTGTTGATACCCTCAGTTTCTTTTTTTTTTTTATACATTTTTCTAATGTAGCACTCATTACATTGTATTGTAATAATTTCTTACATATTTTTTCCTATTAGAGGCTAATAAATTTGGGAATTGAGATTTCCTTGTTATCTTTTTATCTCAGAAGATGTTTGTTGAATAAATAATGGAAACGCTGTACTTCTGGTTAGTTGATTATGTTAGTACACTCCTTTTAAGATTCAAAGTCATGCAGTCAATCTCTTTATGATTGATTAACTTTGCCTGATCCACAACTGCAGATTATGTTCCCACCTTGGCTAATCTTGCAAGGGAACTAGGGAAAATACACTTTAATGGACCAACAGTATTATTTTGATATATGAAATATAACAAATTGTAATTATAGGCTTAAGGATGAACTTTGACACTGTCAGGAAAATACCTTTTTTAAGTGAATTATGTGTACTGAATTTTCTGTTTAATATGTTTCTTATTAAGGAACTAAAAAAAGCAGCCTCAGACTTGATAAAGTCCAAAGTCACATGTCAATATAAGATGGGAGAAGAAAACATCAATCTAACAATTAAAGAACAAAAATTTCAAGAACTTCAAGAAAGACTCAACATGGTATTTTATTAAATGTATTTGTTTATAACATTAATATTTTCAATAAAACTTATGAGAGTTTCAGGATTATAACACAAAAATATTCCTTCTTTGCAAAGTCAATATGCATAGTTAAAGGTATTATGAATCTGTTTTCTTTTTATTAGATAATTTTTGCCATAGACTTTAGAACAATAAGATTTGGCTAGAACTATTTTATTTCCACTTGTAGAGTGTTTTGAATAATCTTGTGGTACAATGGTGTTTCCAGGACAGCTTTGGAGATGATAAATTTTATAGTTTTTAACATTTACAAGTTTGCACCAACTTATGTTGGTATATAATATCTTCTTCAGTTCACTGAAGTCACTGTTTAAACCACAAACAAATGTGGATACTTTGGGCTGGGTGCAGGCTCATGCCTGTAATCCCAGCACTTTAGGAGGCCGAGGTGGATGGATCACTTGAGGTCAGGAGTTCGAGACCAGCTTGGCCAACATGGTGAAAACCCGTCTCTGCTAAAAATACAAAAATTAACTGTGCATGTTAGCAGGCATCTGTAATCCCAGCTACTTGGGAGGCTGAGGCATAAGAATCCACTTGAACCTGGGAGGAAGAGGTTGTAGTGAACCCAGATCACACCACTGCACTCCAGACTGGGTGATAGAGCAAGACACAGTCTCAAAACAAACAAACAAAAAAACAAATGTGGGTACTCTGGGGGTAGTAATAGGTCATAACACTCCAAAGTTTGTTTAGTACTGAATTGAATGTAGAATTTGCTGAATTTTCTATCATAACTTTAAAACTATTCAAATTTTAAAGGAATTGGAATTAAACAAGAAGATTAATGAAGAGATTACACGTATTCAAGAAGAAAAACAGGTAAGCAATCATAAGATATTTGGAAGTCAGTAAATATTCTAAAAATCAGATAAAATGTGAAAAATAAATTAAGTGGAATCATGCATAGCACATAGTAGGCACTCAGTTAATGTGTATTAAATATACATGTGTATACTTTTAAAAATCAGTCTCAATATACTTTCATTAAAAATACCTTAATTTTTTCCTTGATAGATTAGACCAGTGATACCCTAATAGATAATTATTGAAGTTTATTTATGTGTAGTGCATATTTTTTCAGGACATTATATTCTCATTTGAATCTATTTGATGCTTATAATTATTCCATTTTTTAAAAGATGTGTGAAAGAATATTCCTCTTGTTTCTTTTTTCTCTTCTGCTTTTCCTCCATTTGACTCTGAATGTATGCCATGACACCCTAGCCCATTATGACATTTTATAATATTATACCTCATATGACATTTTAGTAGTGATATGTTTACTGTTGGGGGGTTGGTAGCCAACAAATGTTTATTTTAGTTTTGAATTATTCACATGTGTCTTAGAATCCACAGTTTATTCCAAAAAACTTTGTTAATTATTTGAGGGACTCTTGGAAATAATGTAATAGAAATTATTTTAGATACCATTAGATGTGTCATTAGTTTAATATATTGAAATTAAACTATAAATACAATGAGTTAGGAAACTAGAAAATGTATGTGAAGAATGAGCTTGGAAACATACCTACTATCTTAAAACTTTAAATTGATATATCATATTTGTGTATTTTCAAAGGATATCATCATTTCTTTCCAACATATGCAGCAGTTACTTCAGCAACAAATTCAAGCTAATACTGAAATGGAGGCAGAATTGAAGATGCTAAAAGAAAACAATCAGGTTCTATCTATCTATCTATCTATCTATCTATCTATCTATATCTATGTTTTAGTATATTTTCATCTAATTAACTTCCCCTGTTTAGTTTATTCTTCTGTCCAGTTTTATTGAAATTATTTTGAATTCTAGGGGTAAGATATTGACTTCCTTCATCAACTTGTTTTCAGTGTCTAAAGTAATGAACATATATTATTCAACATTTATGTCACTAGTGAAATGTTAAATTTTATCAAGTATCTGACTTCATTTTACAAAGGAAAAATCCACTCTGTTACAACAGAATGAATAGGAATTTTTTTTTTCTTAGAATTGTGGTCACAATCCAACACTGAAAATAAAAGGTGAAAGTGTCAACTGCAGTTTAAGAGAGCATTCAGCCAGCTCTCAGAAGTTTGGGGTAGATCTCTCTTCACAGGAAAGTGATAAAATTGGCACGGTTACCACAACAATCACCTTATCATCCTCTTTCCAATATATATAAGAAAATGACTGGGAAGGAGAAGACATTGTTGGCCATTGATAATTTGGGAGTGCAGGGTTCAAAAAGAGAGGCTTTTTCTCTTACATCCCTAGCAGAGGCTGGTGCATTTCCCCTTATAAAGCTAAATGAAGAAATGTACAAGAAAATCTCTTGTAGGGATTGAGATACAAGAAGGGGAGACTGCCATTTGTTCCCTGGCTAGATGCTTGAAATGCTGTTGAAAGGTGAAGGTCCACTCTAGTGTTACCAGTAGAGTAAAATGTGATAAGTTCATGTGGAAGCGGTTGGCATATGTTTCTTTTGTTTTGTTTTGTTTTGTTTTCTTTTCTTTCTTTCTTTCTTTCTTTTTTTTTTTTTTTTTGAGATGGAGTCTTACTCTGTCACCCAAGCTGGAGTGCAGTGGCATGATCTTGGTTCACTGCAACCTCCACCTCCTGGGTTCAAGTGATTCTCTTGCCTCAGCTCCCGAGTAGCTGGGATTACAGGTGCCCACCACCATAGCCAGCTAGGCATATGTTTCTTGAAGTTTGGAAGTTCGCCAAGAACATATCAACTGATGCCCAGTTTTGGTCTACAAGTTTCAAAAAGAAAAGTCTTTAGAGTAATCTCTGCCAATGGAGCTTGAAGTGTATTATTCTTAAAAAACCTTAGTGGTTATTTGGCTTCACATGAAGGAACCATGGAGGTTAGTGGAGGAGCATGAACTGCCCTGTAAGCCACTGGGCCAAGTGATGGGATGTCCAATTCAGAAAAGGGGTTGGGGGTATGTTCCACTGGGGTGGCCAGTAGAAGATACTTCTATCCTTCTGAAAGGGTTCAGGGTAAAGCTGAACATTTCCCATGAAAACTACAATTACCTCCCACATAAAAACTACCATCAGTCAAGGCCAGGGCCAGCTTCATGAGTATGTGACCAGTGCACTGGCATCATAGGGATCCACACTCAGAAGGGCCTCCTGCTTCAGGTTTAATGTTTCATGGTCACTGTCTTGAAGATTTTATTTTGAATTTACATTTTGTAAATGAAGTCTAATGGTAATGAAGCATGTGCTAGGGGCTTAGATCTTCAGCTCAGGTATTGTCTCCACTACCTCCCAGTACTGGTTCTTGGCTGCTGGCTCTTCCACCCTCTGGGGACCTACATCCTGCTTTGCCTCCTACTCCTGGTTCCTGTCCTGCCACTGGTGTAGTTTGATTGGGTCACATTTGCGGAGAAAGGTGTGTGTTCTACTGTTGACCTTTGGTTAGGTCTTTGGTTAGGGTGTAGGTGCAGGCGGGGAGGGCCTAGGTGGGGTGCCTATACCCCACAGTATTTTGGGGTAAGGCATAACAACAGTTGTCTTTGTTGCAGGTTGGCAGTACCTTAAAGTGTTAGGCAGGTGACTTGGTGGGAGTCTGCAGGGAGGATGAATCCCCAGTCCAGGTACTGAGTGCATACCTCCTGGCAGTTGCAGTCTCTTGAGAGTCACCCATTTGCCATGGGTTGGAGTGAAGGGCCCATGGGAAGGGAAGATTCACTTCCCCACCCATGTCCAGGACATAGTAGATAGGTCTAGCCGCTGGCAGAACAGGGAACCTGGTAGCTGTTGGCTCTCAGTCATGCTGAGTTGTGTGATGAGGCCCTTAGGCACGTTATGAGGGTCTGCATTTGCCTGGTGAGTATCCCCAAGCCTAGGGAATCATGATATTAAATAGAAAATAAAAAGTACCATGACAAATTGAAAGAGAGAGGGGCTGCAAAGAAGGGAAAAAGTTTTATATTTTAGTACCTTTAGTAGCACTGTTTTCCCTGTGTTTTTCATTTTGTACCAGGCCCAACAAATTATGCAGAGTCTGTCATTGAATGGAACCAAATTGAACCTCAGCAATGCAAAATTTATTAATATCTCCTCACCATTGATGTTCTATGGCTTATCATGTAACGAAAGTTTTGCCTTCTTTATTTCTCTTATGTGTCCCAAATACTATAGAAGGGGGGGGAGGGGTGGTATCCTATTGTCAGACATCTCCCTTCTTTTAATCCATTCACCTATTCCAATATAAGCCTAGCAAAATAAGTTTCTCTGAAAGTCCAGCTGTTAGCAAGTACTCACCTCCCATCTCCCCTGCCCACTCTGTAGTTAGATAACTGGAACTATTTCTCTAATATGTTGAACCTTCTCCCAAGCAACATATGATATAATTTAACTAGGTTCTTTATGAATAGCTGTTACCAAGAGCATCTTCTAATCCAAATAAATGAGTTGAAACATAGATTTTTAGGCCAAACAAAATATTAACGATCATCTAATCCAACCATTTTGTTTAATGAAAAGAGAGACCCAGAAAATGTAGGCAGTGTGGTTCAAAGCCTCAAAATTAGTGATAAAATTAGGATTAGATCTGTTGTGATTCTAATCCAGCACTATTTCTACAACATACTGTTAAGATATTTTTCTGAGATCGATGAGAGCTTATCTAGCAATTTTGTTAGATCAGTTATACTAAGATCATAACTCATAACTTGCCTCTTCATGAGCTCTAAGTCCAGTATGTACATACTGCTGAATTCTACAGAGCCTATATATAGTTATGTGTTTCTCTGAGTTAATGGTGACTATAAATATAATTCCAGGATCTTTTGACTATGACTACCAATCATTAGATAATCAAATGCCTCTCTCTTTTTCCCTCAAATGCCTTTCTCTTTAACTGCCAGAAGTATTAGCTGAACCTTGATAGTACATAGAGAAGCTAGATTTTATAAACTAAAATTTTAAAGTATTGTCAAAAACAGGATAGAATTGTCAGCTTTTTATTTTGATAAGTAAGGATATTAAGAATGCAAACAATACAATCTATCATTACTATCATTTTATGAAAGA
Organism: Rhinopithecus roxellana; assembly: GCF_007565055.1. NCBI lineage: Eukaryota > Metazoa > Chordata > Mammalia > Primates > Cercopithecidae > Rhinopithecus > Rhinopithecus roxellana. The sequence goes on from NC_044563.1 coordinate 111,791,287, forward strand.
GAACATTTTAACATCAAACATATATTAAGGATATAATCTCAGAATAAAGGCTAGTCCTTTATAAGAAAAGACATTTGATGACCTTATATTGACATTTTTTGCCTTGGACTAGTGAATATTTTGTCATGGATCAGTACTTGTCTGCAGACTGATATCTGAGAACCACTGAAATATAGCATAACAAAATATTAATGTTGAACTGTTGCTGAGGATTATGCTGCATAGATATCTCAAGTGTTTTCTTGAGGAGCATTCTCATTCTACCTGTACTAAAAGGGATCATTACTCTTGATAATGGCCAACTGTTTTTCAGTGCTCTGCAATCATGCTGTCATCTGTCTTACTTTTCTAGTAGTAAAATTTAGAGCACAGAAAGCTAAATTCTCATGATAGGAAATATTTTCTATTGTGATTTAATTATAGTTTAGTCCAGTTATACACATAGTTATGTTCCTATAGTCATAGTATTAACAAGAATAATTTACTTAGTTTTTTTCATAGTATTTTTTCATAGTATTAACTAGGATCATTTAGTTAGTTTTTGGAAGATTAAAGCATTAGCAAATGGTTTCACTTTGAATCTTCATAATATCCATTTTTTTCAGAGATGGTTTTCAAAAGAGAGGCATTTGGATTATCTAAGTTATTGGTAGTCATAGTCAAAAGATCCTGGAATTATATTGACAGTCACCATTAACTCAGAGAAACACATAACTGTATATTTATGACTACCCTAGACTCTGTAGAATTCAACGGTACATAAGTACTGGACTTAGAGCTCATGAAGGGGCAAGTTAGGAGTTGTGGTCTTAATATAGCTGATCTAACAAAATTACTAGATCAGCTCTCTCTGTTATCCAGATACAAAATATCCCAAATAATTTCCTAATAGAATATAGGAATATAGCCAAAAGGCCAGGAAACAATCCCTGATAGAATATAAACTCCATGGCCCAGCGCAGTGGCTCACACCTGTAATCTCAGCACTTTGGGAGGCTGAGGTGGGTGGATCACCTGAGGTCGGGAATTTGAGACTAGTCTGATCAACATTGTGAAACAACGTCTCTACTAAAAATACAAAATTAGATGGGCATCGTGGCACATACCTGTAATACCAGCTACTCAGGAGCCTGAGGCAGGAGAATTGCTTGAACCCGGGAGGCAGAGGTTGCAGTGAGCTGAGATTGCACCATTGCACTCCAGCCTGGGCAACAAGAGTGAAGCTCTGTCTCAAAAAAAAAAAAAAAAAAAAAAAAATATATATATATGTGTATGTGTGTGTGTGTATATATATATATAGACTCCATAAGGACAGTAACATTTCCACTGATGTAGCATAAAAACCTAAAACAGTGTCTGGCACATCATAGGAGCTCATTCAATTTTAAATTTTAAACTAAATTTTCTTAATGAATGAAAGATGAACATGAATAAACTCATAGTCTTTCCAAGTTTAGATATTGCCTGGTCAGGACTTCTAGTTAAACATGTTTAACCCCACATTACATATTTTTGAAACTGCAATAAAATGACACTAATATATCTACAAGGACAAGGAAATGGGGAGGAAACAGTAATAGTACTAAAAAGTGGGAACCAGATGGACAATGGTAATTTACTTAGCACAAGAGAAGAAGTAGAAACGAAATCAAAGATGCAGAAATGGTCAGGATTTGGAAGTATCATGTGCCTCTAGAAGTATAGTATGCAACTGAAGCCAGAAACTAGATCTATGTAAGAAGCCATTGCAACCCCATATTCTCTTTCCCACCCTGCACAAGTAGACAATGCTCCTCTCCTACTTTGCAGAAGACTGGAGGTTTCTGTTGTAGAATCTGAGGGACAGCTGAGGTTTGGGGGGAAGGGGATCTAGTGGTTTGCTGGAGCCAGCTTTTGCCAGTGGGAGCTGGTTGTTAGATATTAAGGAATTTTGTGAACTGGTTGTTAAACCAATGGTAGTTTGAAATTAACTATGATGTGAATATTTAACATGAATGAAAAATGGCAAATGCTTCAAATCAGGCTTTTTTATTTTTTATTTTTTGAGAGCTAGTTTATCAGTTTACAACTAAGAGTATGATATTGACAAGAGGTTGGAAAGTCTGAATTCTGAATGGTGAGACCTTCCAGCCCAGTATCCTCATTTAGAGGGCAGCTAGCCTAATTCCCCAGCAGAAAAATGTAAGATTCCTTTCAGGGGAAACTAACCTGCCCAAAAGAAAAGACTAACTGATACAGTTAAGCTTTCCCAGTGGAATAGCTCAGCCAGATCCATTCACAGTGAAACCTACCATTTGACAAAACTTTCAGCTGGTATTTTAATACCTCATTTTTAAATATGAATAAGTAGTTAAGGATCACTGGACATTTGGAGAAAGCCTCTGATATGGCTTAGATATTTATCCGCCCAAATCTCATGTTGAGATGTAATCCCCAATGTTGTAGGTGGGGCCTAGTGGGAGGTGTGTGGGTCATGGAGGCGTATTCCTCATGGCTTGGTGCTGTCCTCAGGATAGTGAATGAGGATAGTGAATGATCTCATTTTCACGAGATATGGTTGTTTAAAAGTGTGTGGCACCTGCCTGCCTTGCTCTTGCTCCTGCTTTCACCATGTGATATGCAAGCTCCCACTTCACCTTCCACCACAAGTAAAAGCTTCCTTAGGCCTCGCCAGAAGCAGATGCCAGTGCTATGCTTCCTGTACAGCCTGCAGAACCATGGGCCAATTAAACTTCTTTTCTTATAAATTACCCAGTATCAAATATTTCTTTAGCAATGCAAGAACAACCTAATACAGCCTTCAATATGAAAAACTGACAAAACAAATAGGATAATGAAAAAACCTTGTAGAAACTAAGAAAGTATATTTAGTTAAAGGGAATATGTTAATCTACAAAATAAGAATTTTGAGTTTATAAAGAAACTCTTAGAGAATAAAAGAGACCCCTTCAGATAAATATATTAGCAGACATAAAAAGTGCAAAGGAAAGGTTGGAAGATAATATTGTCTTCTAAAAAGTAGACCCAAAAGACAAAAAGATGGAAAACATGAAAGGAAACTGGGGAGTCAGTTCAAGATGTCTGGTGAGTGTCAGAGAGAGAAGAGAGAAAATAGAGGGAAAGGAAATGACCAAAGAATTAATACAAAAAAGTTATCTAGGCCTGACAGATTAAGTGTGTCTTGCTCAATACCAATGCATATCATTATGAAATTTTGTACAACACATAAAGAAAATATTCTAAAACTGTACAAGAAAGTAGGTCATATACAGGGATTAAGAATGAGAATGGTAACATAAGGTTTCAGACTTCTCAGTGGCAACAATGAAAAGTAGAAGACAATTGAACCATGCCTTCAGATATTGGGAAAAAATTGATTTCCAAAGCAGAGTTGTACTGTATTTAGCCAAACAAATTGCCAAGTATTGGTAGAATCAAGACATCTTCAGACATATAGGGTCTCAAAACATTTACCACCCTATGCCTCCTTTATCAAGAAGTAATAGAATGTTTGCTCTACCAAGACAAGGGAGTAAACCAAGAAAGGAAACTATGAGATCTGGGAAACAGGAGACTCACGACAGAACTGAAAAAGGGCATCCTCAGAGATAACCTAATTTGTACAGCTGACAGAGAGAAGTAAGTCAAAATTGTAATGGAAGGATGGATGTCTCCAAAAAACTGAAATCGAGAGAATACCTGAAGTAGGCAGTTTCCTTTAGATGGAGTTATTGGGTGCTGACAAGAAATGATTGACATTGCTAGTGCACTGTTTTAAGAGCATGATGTTCTTGGTCATTTATTATTACTAGGATAGAGACTGTGGTTTACTCTCCCATATCTTCTCTAAAGTTCTATTTATCTTCTAAAATACAGTATGTTATCAATAAAAAAATTTGTTAGAATGTTAAAGTACTAAGCATCTATTATACACACTATAAATATTTAGAAACTACTCTGTTTTATAGTTATGCACCACATGACAATGTTTTGGTCAATGACAGACCGCATATAAGATGGTGGCCCCATAAGATTATAATGGAGATAAAAATTCCTATCTGCTAACATCATAGCCATCATATTGTCATAGCACAACACATTACTCACGTTTGTTGGTAATGCTGGTATAAACAAACCTGCTGCACTGTCAGTCATATAAAAGTGTAGTACATACAATTATATATAATACATAATACTTGATAATGATAATAATGACTATGTTACTGGTTTATGTATTTACTATACTATACTTCTTATCATTATTTTAGTTTACTCCTTCTATTTGTTAAAAAAGAAAAAAAAAAAAAGTTGGCCAGGCACGGTGGCTCATGCCTGTTAAGTAATCCCAGCACTTTGGGAGGCCGAGGTGGGCGGATCACGAGGTCTGGAATTTGAGACCAGCCTGACCAACATGGTGAAACCCCATCTCTACTAAAAATACAAAACTTAGCCGGTGTGGTGGTATGCACCTGTAATCCCAGCTACTCAGGGGGCTGAGGCAGGAGAATCATTTGAACCTGGAGATGGAGGTTGCAGTGAGCCGAGATCGTGCCATTGCAACCCAGCCTGGGCAGCAGAGCGACTTCATCTCCAAAAAAAAAAAAAAAAAAAGTTAACTGTGAAACAGCCTCAGGCAGGTCTTTCAGGAAGCATTCCAGAAAAGGGAGTATTATGATAGGAGATGATAGTTCTATGGGTATTACTGCCCCTGAAGACTTTCCAGAGGGAAAATATGTAGAGGTGGAAGACAGTAATATTGATAATCCTGACTCTGTGTAGGCCTAGGCTAATGTGTGTGTTTGTGTGTTAGTTTTTTAAATAATATTTACAGTGGCTTTATTAATACTCATTAAAAACTAGAAACAGCACAAATGTTCAACCCAGAGGTGAATGTATAAACAAACTATGGTGCATCCATACAACAGACTATTCAGCAGTAAAAGAGAACCAACTACTGATTCACACAACAAAATGGATGAATCTCAAATGCATTTTGCTAAGTAAATGAAACCAGACTCAAAAGACTACATACAGTGTTGTTCCGTGATTCCATTTATAGGACATTCGACAAAAGCCACAATTAGAGAGACAGAAAACAGATTATTGATGGGCAGTGAAGAATAGGGGTGCTGCAAAGTGGCCCAAGGGAACTTTTGGGAGTAATAAAACTGCTCTCTATATCTTCTGGGAGTTACATGACATATGTATTTGTTAAAACGAACAATTGGGGAGGGGAAATGGGAACTCCTGTTTAATGGATACAGAATTTCTATTTGAGATGATGAGAAAGTTCTGAACATGGATAGTGATGATCGTTGCATGACATTGTGAATATACTCAGTGCCCCTGACTTACACACCTAAAAATGGTTAAACTGGTAAATTTTATGTTACATGTATGTATTTTTAACTTTTATTTTAGGTTCAGAGGTACAGTTTACTGTTAATGAGCATTTAGGTTGATTCTATGTATTTGCTATTGTGAATACTGCTGTGATGATGTGTCTTAGTTTTTGACCAAAATGTTTAAAAAGGAAAAATGTAAAAATTTAAAAATAGAGGCCGGGAGTGGTGGCTCACACCTGTAATCCCAGAACTTTGGGAGGCCAAGGCGGGCGGATCACAAGGTCAGGAGATTGAGACCATCATGGCTAACATGGTGAAACTCCCTCTCTACTAAAAACATAAAAAATTAGCTGGGCGTGGTGGTGGCAGGCGCCTGTATTCCCAGCTACACAGGAGGCTGAGGCAGGAGAATGGTGTGAACCCAGGAGGTGGAGCTTGCAGTGAGCCGAGATTGTGCCACTGCACTCCAGCCTGGGCAACAGAGCAAGACTCTGTCTCAAAAAAAAAAATTTAAAAATAGAAAGAAAGTTTATAGAATAAGAATATAAAGAACGAACAATCTGTGTGTTTTAAGCTAAGTGTTATTTCAAAAGGGTCAAAAAGTTAAAAAAAAAAGTTTATCAAGTCAACTAAGCTTGATTTATTATTGAAGAAAGAAAAAATTAAAAAAATTTATTGTAGCATAAGTTTACAGTGTTTATAAAGCCTGTGTTGGTGAGTAATAATGTCCTAGGCCTTCACATTCACTGGCCATTCCCTCACTGACTCACCCAGAGCCACATTCATGGTAAGTACCTTATATAGTTACATGTGTACCATTTTTAATCTTTTATACCTCATTTTTCCTGTTCCTTTTCTATATTTAGATAGCCTTAGTTATAAAAATACTATTGTGTTACAATTGCCTACACTACTCAGTGCAGAAAGATGCTGTACAGGTTCGTAGCATAGGAGCAATAAGCTATACCATATAGCCCTAGTAGGCTGTACCATCTAGGTTTGTGTAAGTACGTACACTATGACCTTCATACAGTGACAAAATCACCTAATGATGGAATTATCAGAACATATTAGATATGTTGCCATAATTTTACATAATTTATCTTTGCATATTGATACTCTAGATGTAACTGAGAATTCTCTAAATAGAGTACTATGAATAATATGGAATTCATATGAGATGGATTTATATATGTAATACGGAGAGTAAGCAAGACATTTTTAAAAAAGAAAAGCAGATGACAGAACAGTATATGATATGGTCTCATCTGTATTTAAAAATATATATGTATTTTTACATACTTTTATGGTTATATAGGCAATTTCTGGAAAGATATACAAGAAACTGCTAAAGTGGTTACTTCTGGGGAGGAAAACTGAGAGAATAACTTTACTTTTTTTTTAAAAAAATATCCTTTTGTGTGGCTTGACATTTTTAACCTGAATGTACATAGCTCTGTAAACAACTTAAAGATTCCAGATGTATTAGGCGTGTAGGTAGGAATTCTATCACTGTTTATCTTTTTATAGAAATTTACTTGGATTATCAGCAGACATTGGAAAAACCTAATAATATTGATGACACTGATTTAATAGCTTTAAAAACCTAGTCTTATAAAACACGTGGTAGTATTTTTACTCTATAAGTTTATTTTGTGGGAGGGAGAGTGTGGTAGTGATTCTGTTATGTTAGTTCAATGAAGTAATTAAGTTAATATGGTAAATATTTAAGTTATGCTTAAAAAGTATTAATTTGAAATTAAAATGAAAATTATATTTAAGAGTTTTCTAGCCAGTTAATTTCTAAAATAAACAGATAATGGAAAAAATGTTCTATGGTAGTTAAATTTCTTTAGTAGAGTTAGGCTGGATTGTGCTACATTTCATACTTTTCAGTGCTGTACTTTATATTACTTTTTCAGCACATTAAAAGTTATGCAGTGAAACTGAATAATGGCAATGTTTTTATACCCTTTTATAGCCATTTCTTTATCATAACCTCCCCCTATTTTCTGTTAGCTAAACTATAAGCACCTTTCCATTAATTTATGAAAATTATTGTTGAGATAGCACATTATCACTGATCTGTATGGCACTTTCAGCATGTTAGAAGCAAAGGTCCAAGCAACATAAAACACATCAAAATTCATTAATGTGGTATTGATTATTTTTTGGATAATTAATTTTATTGCAGACCCTTGAAAGAGATAATGAGCTGCAAAGGGAGAAGGTAAAAGAAAATGAAGAAAAGTTTCTTAATCTTCAAAACGAGCATGAAAAAGCACTAGGAACTTGGAAAAGACATGTACGTTTATTAAATAGTAAAATATTAAAATATTTTAAATAGTTTTAGACATTTAAAATAACTATAAATGCTAAGAAAATATTGCAAAAATATTAGAGGACTAAAATCAGACACATTTTTTTCTTGGTCTCGTATTTCCAAAAAGGTGAATGCTTTTTAAAAGCTAAATTTAATGAAATTCCCTGTAATGCTTTTATGCATGGAAGACCACAGGAATACATGTTTGTGTATATATGCATGCATATATATATATAATTTGAGCTCCCATATGTGACAAAGAAAAATTAATTTACTTTTTCATAAAACCATTGCATAGTATTTTAGTAAATGATTAAAATAAATAATTATACTATTATTAACTGATCTCTTTTGCTTTTCTCAGCAGTTTTGTTGAGCTATATTACAGCCATGTTTAGAACATGTGTGCAGTAGTTGATTTCTGTAGTATTACCATTTTATCATATTAACAACATATCATAAGAGTTTATATGTTCTAAATATGACTATTTCCTTAAATCATATTTGTTTATTTTATAATAAATTTTAATTCAGCGAAGTAGATAATAGTGTAAAATGAGGTAAATTCAAGTTATGAAATATAAAGTTTCACTTTAAATATTGGTAGACCCCAAAACTGATTATTCCATGTTAATATCAATTTTCATTGCATTTAAAAATTTTTTTAAATAAGTGACAGAGTAGAAAGTCACTATGAGTTTATGAAGCTATATTTTGGGAAAGTATGATTATGTTTTAGATTCTTGTGCTAATTATACTATACAATATATTATAGTAATGGATATCTAAATACCAGCTTGATAATATTTCCTGTAGATTATTTTGTTTGATTCAAATTATTACCTAAGTAACTCTTGATTTGATTCTTTTGGAACTAACATGTTTTCTTAATTTATAGTTTGGAGAGATCAAGTCTTCGCTGATGGTTTTGATAAGTTTTACTTAAATCTAAGAAAAATTTTGTATTTAATTCTGTCAGAATACTAAAAAATCCTTAATTGGTATGCTAGTACAGTTTATCATTAAGCAACAAGCATAATAATGTTCATTTTAGCATCAGTTAATCTACATTTTATCCCTGTATTTTCTTTTCATCCCCAATATTTAAAAGCCCATGGAAATGGTGCTATCAGAATAAGGAAAACTGTTTAAGTGAAAAGGAAATATAAACTTAAATATGCCAAACATGCAAAACAAACAAACAAACAAAACAAAACAAAACAAAAAAGATCAGTTTAGCTAAGAAAATTAAACATTCATTTTCTCTGAGACTACAACCATGCTCCTCTCTCAAGAAAAAAAAGAAAACTATTAAGAAAAAATAAACAGTTTCACTGGTGAGGCCTCAATCTATAAATGTGGATAAAGTTGATTTCATCTTAGAATTTTTAAGTTCTGCAATCATTTTGCTTCCATTATGCTTTTGTACTCAACAGAATATAGATAAGTAAGAAAAAGCTGCCTTGGTTCTGTAAGAGTTTTCTTCAGTGAGAGATCACATTTACTTTTTAATTGTATTTCTTCTGTAAGTTTTTCACCATTCTTGAGTGAAGGACAATAGTAGTGTGGCTACTGAGATTGGATCAAGATAGGTTAAAAAAACAAAGATACTGATAAAAATAAATTCGAATCATATAAACTGCTGTTTCATATTTGGTCATTCAAAAAAATAAACAGTGAAAGAAAATACTATGCTAATAAAACTTGCATATTATCAGATAGTATATTTAAAGTTCATTGAAATATTAAAAATAACAATGTTATGTGTATCTTTTTATTTTGACTAGATATATAACCAATGGTTCTTACAGAGACAAAAAGACAATAAGTGAGAATGTTCAGAAATTAGGGAATGGGAGGTCACAAAAAGAATTCAATTCAGCCAGGCTTGGTGGCTCATGCCTGTAATTCCAGCACTTTGGGAGGCCAAGGCAGGTGGATCACCTGAGGTCAGGAGTTCAAGACAAGCCTGGGCAGGATGATGAAACCCTGTCTCTACTAAAAATACAAAAATTAGCTGGGTGTGGTGGCGGGCGCCTGTAATCCCAGCTACTTGGCAGGCTGAGGCAGAGAATTGCTTGAACCCAGGAGGTAGAGGTTGCAGTGAGCCGACATTGCATCACTGCACTCCAGCCTAGGCAACAGAGTGAGACTCTGTCTCAAAAAAAAAAAAAAAAAAAAAAAAAAAGGAAAAAAAGAATTCAATTCACAACACTTATCGAGCGTATACTATGTGTTAGGCACTATTCTAGGCACTGGGTTTTCAAAGATGCCTAAAATACAAGGATTATCAAAGAGCTTACACTCTGCAGGGACAGATAACTATGTAATTAATCACAATAGTGCAAGGTACTTTTTAGTATTATTAACAAAGTAATATGAAAGCACAGAATAAATCATTTTTCTTTAGCTGGGCTTGAGAAAGTTTTAGAGGAAAGATGACTCTATAATTTGGCCTTGAAAAATGAAATAGGATTTTTTTGGGGGGATTGTGAGGGAGATGGAGTCTCACTCTGTCGCCCAGGCTGGAGTGCAGTGACACCATCTCGACTCACTGCAGGCTTCACTTCCCGGGTTCAAGCAGTTCTCCTGCCTCAGCCTCCCGAGTACCTGGGACTATAGGCGCATGCTACCACGCCCAGCTAACTTTTTGTATTTTAGTAGAGGTGGGGTTTCACTGTGTTGCCCAGGAGCTGGTCTCGAACTCCTGAGCTCAGGCAACCCACTTGCCTTGGCCTACCAAAGTGCTAGGATTACAGGCATGAGCCACTGCGCCTGGCCAATGAAATGGGATTTAAGCAAGAGGTACCCATCTCCACCCTTCCCATTCCATCCTGTTGGCATTTCATTTAAGAAAGAATAGAACAATCATGGAGGCATGAAAGTCCATTTTCAAGGACCATAAATAGTCTGCTCTGAATTAAAAATGGGATGTGTGGAATGTGACATTGAAATACAGATTGAGATCAGCTTTTGAAGAGTTCCTTACTAGGAGATTAGAATTTAAGTAATGGGAAGCCATTGAAGGGTTTAAAACAAATAAGTGACACAGGCAGATTGTGTTTTAGAAAAATAATTCTTGCAACAGTGTGGAGGATGGCTGTATGGAAAGAAATCAATAAGAAGAATGTTGTAATAATCTAATCGTGAACCTATGAGTGTGTGAATTAGGACAATAGAACAATGAAGAGGGATAGAGGTAGGATGAATTTTGGAAGTAGACTTGGCATGGTTAGTGACATTTTATATAAAATGGGTACTGGGAGAGGAAGAGACATCAAATGTGATTCTGAGGTTAGTAAAACTCATAGAATGATAATATCATTAACTAGCTTAAGGAATGTAAAAGGAGAAGCAGATTTGGTGGATGAAAATAATGAGTTTAATTTGAGAACTGTAGAATTTATGGTGCTTTCACAACATCTAGCTTGAAGTGCATACTATGCATTTGGAGATGTGAATCTAATCTTAGGAGAGAGGTTGGGGAGGAGATATAGATTTAAGATTTATTAGCATAAAGGTGAAATTTGAAGTTATAGGTGAAATAAGATAATCTGTGGAAAGAATGGAACACTTGAAGGAAGACTGCTTAAGAAGAAAGAAACTTGGGTTTCTTATCCCAGGAGCCAAGACAAAAGAAGAAAGAACCTTGGGAAAAGCCAACATTTTGTGAGTGGGGTGTGTGTGTGTGTGTGTGTGTGTGTGAGAGAGAGAGAGAGAGAGAGAGAGAGAGAGAGAGAGAGAGACAGAGAGAAACAGAGGAGAGGGGTGTGTGTGTGTGTGTGTGTGTGTGTGTGTTTGGGGGCAGGAGGGGAGAGGGAGCCAGTAAGAAAGGTAGGAGGATAAAGAGAGAGTACTAGCATGGAAGTCAAGAAAGGAAGCTATTTCAAGAACAGAGTAGTCAACATGGTCAAATGTTACAGAGCTAGTAAATGGTGTGAGACTTGGAAAAAATCCTTTTGCTAATTTTCAGGTGATACTTGAGAAAACAGTAGAACAATGAGGGCAGAAGTCAGGCTATTAAGGAGTGATAGGTTAGAATTTGAACGTAGCAAATACAGACTCTATTTTAAGGAATGAGAAAGACAGGGCCAGGCTCGGTGGCTCACGCCTGTAATCCCAGCACTTTGGGAGGCTGAGGCGGGCAGATCACAGGGTCAGGAGTTCCAGACTGGCCTGGCCAACATAGTGAAACTCCGTCTCTACTAAAAACACAAAAATTAGCTGGGCGTGTTGGTGCAAGCCTGTAAGCCCAGCTGCTCGGGAGGCTGAGGCAGAAGTTGCAATGAGCCAAGATCACGCCACTGCACTCCAGCCTGGGCAACACAGCGAGACTCCCTCTTAAAAAAAAAAAAAGTGAGAGGGACAGAGGAGCTGGGTCAAAGAGGAAAAAATACTAGGAATGTGAGTATAGCATATTCATAGGCTGATGAGAAGATGCTGATATAGTGTGAGAGGCAGAAGGAAAGAGAAAATTTCTAGAATTAGGATGAAGGGAGATAGGAGAGGAAGGAATAAAGAACACATGGAAAGTTTAGCCTTGGAGAAGAAATGCCTTGCAGAGATAGATTTAGAGATGATTAAAAATAAGTGAAATGAACAGAAAGTAATATGAGTTTACATCTACTGGCCTCTGTATAGGGCTTTATAGAGGAATATTAATTATAAAAATATTAGGAATAGTAATTATAGTATTTGTAGTAAGGAATATTACAAACAGTGGTGGAATGAATCTGTGGTAGGAGTTTTAAAATTATTCAAGAGAAACTTTTATAAGAAACTTTCAAACTTTTATAAAACCACAAATATGCCTTTCCATGACAAAAGGATATTTTTCTCCTCAGTGGAACTTACCTTGTCTCATATTTGAGACTTCTGTGAGAGTACTCCTTTCCCCCAAAATAAAGATTACAAAATTTTATAGGGAGTGAAAGTCTAATTTATAGATATAAATATCCAGCTGACATGTCAGTTTCTATGGTACCACTTAGTGCTTAGTATTCATCTAGAGGAATTCAAATCTGTATATGCAATTTGTAACAAGAAAATTAAACTTTAAGAAAACAATGAAAGTATAATGCTTGTAGAATGTGAAATTCATAAGTTCTTATTTATGAATTTAATTTTTTGTTTTTTTAAATGAATTTAAATAAATTTGTTTTATGAGACGAGTTAGTTTAATGTTGTCATTAAGGACACAGTCCTTAGATTTAGCTTTGGAATTAAATCCTCACTGCTATTTTGTATCTGCTTGATCTGGGACAAGTTACTTAACTTCTGTGAGCCTCACATTTCTTACCTGTAAATTGGGCATAATAATACCTCAGGGTTTTGATGAGTATGCAATTATGCTTATTAAGTAGTCAGCCCAATCCAATAAATGGTAGCTCTTAATATTAATAATGACTTTGTGATTGTTTTGATTCTTTGACTATTTCCTGAAACTTTCGTTAATGAAATATTTTCAGACAAAACATGTTTATATACTTGATATACTTGTTTATTCTGGTTATATTTTATAATAGGCTGAAGAACTTAATGGAGAAATTAATAAGATTAAAAATGAATTATCATCCCTTAAAGAAACTCATATTAAGTTACAAGAACATTATAACAAATTATGCAATCAAAAAACTTTTGAGGAAGACAAAAAGTTTCAGGTAAAATTTAAGTATGTTGTGGGGTACAAACTATCAAAGAAATTAAGACTGTCACTATGATTTTTTTTCCCTGTTTTATACTTTAAGTTTCTCAACTTTAAAAAAATGAGTATATGCATGTGGTCTCTAATACATTTTTAGTTAATTTTTGTATACAGTATGACATAAGGATTGAAGGTCATTTTTGTATATGAATTTCCAATTGTCCCAGCACAAATATATGTCGAAAATACTATTTTCTCTCCCATTGTACCTTAGTACTTTCTTGGAAAATCAGTTGATCAAATATATGTGGATCTATTTCTGGACTCTTTATTATGATCCATTGATTATATGTCTATACTTCAGCCAGTACAACACTGTCTTTATTAATATAGCTTTTAAAGAAGCTATAAAACATAGCTAAGTCCTTCAATATTGTTCTTTTTCCAAAAACAGCTTTTTGCTATTCTAAGTCCTATATTTTCTTATCACTTTTAGAATCAGTGTCTCAATTTCTGTTTTAAAAGTCTGTGGGGTTTTGTTTGGCATTGAGTCTTCCAGTCAATGAACATGGTATAGCTTCCGTTTATTTGGATATTTTAAAATGTCTCTCAGAAGTGTTTCATAGTTTTTATCATATAGGTCTTGGAAATTTTAGGTTAAATTTATTCCTGGATATTTTATGTCTTGGGATCCTAATGTAAACAGTATTTAAAATGTTTATGATTGTTAATTGCTTATATATACAAGTACATTTTTTTGAGACAAGGTCTTACTATGTTGTCCAGGCTGTACATGAACTCCTGGGCTCAAGTGATCCTCCCACTTCAGCCTCCTGAGTAACTGGGATTACAGGGATGAACTGCCATGCCCAGCTTAGAAGTACAATTGGTTTTTGTATATTGACCTCATTCTTAAATTAAGTTATTGTTATAATAGTTGTTTTTGTTGAACTTTGGGAGTTTCTATAATATATGATCATATGGTCTACAAGTTTAAGACA